>NC_079198.1:143988467-144253467 GCF_029499605.1 Hyla sarda | reverse complement strand
TGAGAGGTGTAAGAAGCTTATTGATGGTTATAGGAAGAGTGGTCCAACATTCCGGCTGAGAGGTGTAAGAAGCTTATTGATGGTTATAGGAAGAGTGGTCCAACATTCAGGCTGAGAGGTGTAAGAAGCTTATTGATGGTTATAGGAAGAGTGCTCCAGCATTCCGGCTGAGAAGTGTAAGAAGCTTACTGATGGTTATAGGAAGAGTGGTCCAACATTCCGGCTGAGAGGTGTAAGAAGCTTATTGATGATTATAGGAAGAGTGGTCCAACATTCCAGCTGAGAGGTGTGAGAAGCTTATTGATGGTTATAGGAAGAGTGGTCCAACATTCCGGCTGAGAGGTGTAAGAAGCTTATTGATGGTTATAGGAAGACACTGATTTCAGTTATTGTTTCCAAAGGGTGTGCAACCAAATATTAAGTTAAGGGGCCAATAATTTTCTCCAGACCATTTTTGGAGTTTGGTGACATTATGTCCAATTTGCTTTTTTTCCTCCTTTTTTGGTTTAGTTCCAATACACACAAAGGGAATAAACATGTGTTACTGCAATCCTTTCCTGTGAGAAATACTTCATTTTATAGAAACATTTCAGGGGCGCCAACATATACGGCCATGACTGTGTATAGCTGTGTATGTATGGATGGCAGCGTGGGCATGGATGAGATCGCTGGTTCAGACTGTGACAGATTTTGGCTGTGGTTTTTACTTCCTCTTCAGATCATTTCGCTCTCCCTATGATAACAGATTCTTTCTTCCTCTCTTCCAATCTGTATTCGTCCTATTCACTAAGGAGAAATAAAGTCTCTTTTTTTCCACTTAAAATTTTTTTTTTGCCTAATTTCTTGTTGTAACCAGAAAAAAATAAAATGACATCACTAATAAAACGTGCGTCTCCCTGATGAGGCGGATGACAACTCGCTGAGGCGGAATCACTGGGTGACCTTTTCCTTTAATTACAGCGAGCGCTGTTTTCTGATATTTTTAGTTATTTTTGTATTTTATTCACAGTTGTGTTCTAAATTTGGAGTCTGATACTCGAGGTGGAATCACAGCGGCGACAAATTGTATGAAATAAATCCGCATATTTAAGGTGACGATTTGTCTCCACAATTGGATCCTGTGATTCATCCCACATTTGTCTTGGATACAAAGATTTACTAAACTTAAAGACGACACTTTTTGTAGTTATTTCTTTTGCTTTTTTTGTTACTGTTTTTTGAGTTTTTCGAGAGATTTATAAAGGGTTTTTCCTGATTTTACACCAACAAAGCGTCTCAGAAACCCTAAAAGGGGACGCGCCTTTTGTTTTGTTTTTGTTTGTTTTTTTACTAAGGGTATTTAGAAATTTTTTGGGTGAAAATTGTCTCAGAATGGCACAGGGGAATCGCATAGTATTTGCACTTTTTTTTTTACCAACTTTAAATTGATTTTTTTTCACATTAGTGATGAGATGGGTGCAAAGTGGTGCTCATTGGCACGAGTAGGAGCACAGAGTCCCGTGTAAAAAATAAGCCTAAGGGTACGTTCAGACGAACAGGTTTTCCACGCGTATTTCGCTGCGGATCTGCCTCTGAACAACCGCTGTATGCTGCCTTTACATGGGACTGCTCGGATCGGCAATACGCCGCTACGAGCAGACAATCTGCGATGTGCGAGTCGCCAAGTGCATGCGCAGTATACTCACACATCGCGGCAGCTCTCGGCCTAGCTCATAGAGCAGGGGGAACGGCCGCGATGTGTGCGAGTACACCGCGCATGCGCGGCGACGCGCACATCGCTTCAGTGTGTCTGCACGTAGTGGCGTATTGCCGCTCTGAGCAGGCACATGTGAAGGCAGCATACAGCGGTCCTTCAGCGGCGGATCGGCAGCTTAAAATACGCTATAAATCTGCTCGTCTGAACGTACGCTAAGGGCTCGTTCACACGAGCGGATTTTGTTTCAAACTCGCAGCGGGGAACCCGCTGCGAGTTTGAAACAAAATCCGCTCGTGTGAATGAGCCCTAAAACACAAAGTGGAAACCAGAATATAATAAATCTGTAAATAATGTGATTTTGAAAACCAGAAAGTCTTAGTAAATCTGGGTCAAAATAGTTATTTATTTATTTCATTTTTTTAATTTAATTTTATTTGCTTTCATCTGGGGAGATTTATCAAATCCTGCGCAGAGGGAAAGTGGAGCAGTTGCCCATAGCAACCAATCAAAAAGCTTCTTTCATTTTTAAAAAGGCCTCTGGAAAACGAAAGAAGCGATCTGATTAGTTGCTATGGACAACTGCACCGTTCTTCCTCTACACAGATTTTGATAAATCCCCCCCCCCCCCCCCCCGTGTCTCTTTCTGTGTCCCGGCATTATCCTGGCCTGAGGGACAACTTTTTCTGAGGCCTTCGAGGGGAGGATCAGCGTCACTGGACTGAGGGGGTAACATTTAGACAAGGCCCTGAAGCCTTAGTGGACGTCTGGTCAGGATTGGACTTTTCTGCTGCTGGGAGCTGAGTGCTTTTATTCTTGTCACCACAGGGACCCTGAGCAACTTAAAATGTAGTGCAGACCCCCAATTCATGTGTGTGGGGGGCTTTTTATCCCATTGTGTAGGCGGAGGATGAAGTAATATAGACTGGTTTACTAAGGATCCTCAGATGGCTGGTTGCCGGTTCGTGACGCCAGGAGTGTGGTATAAACGTGTATAGGTGGTGATGAGGATGGTGGTAGTAGTCCTGCTGACAATCTCACTTACCACAACTCAAATTGAAGCGGTCATCGGTATCCAAGGGCCGGGAAAAAATTCTGCAAAAGCAGAGATTTTGGAAAACCAGTTTTAAGGTTTACTGTACGAGTTGCAGGACTAAAGTAGGTGACAGTTCAGATGACAGAGACAAGGCCACGGTAATTTGGTTACACAGGTACAGGTGAACTTGGTGAGCAGCCACAGTCCCAGTCCGGGGGGGGGGGGGGGGCGATCCAGACATTAGTATGCCATAAGGATAGATGCGGCCCTAAGTATTAACCGTACCTTGATCCAGTTGCTATAGGGCCTGTCAGACTTGCTTTGTCCCTAAAGCGCTGATTGGGTTGTGGTTCCAACTTGGTAGCGGGATCCGCCAGTAAGGACTTCAGCCAGCTGTGGATCAGGTTGGTGTAGCTTGGGGCCTACCCTCATTGACGGTATGAGGGCAGATAACAGAGAAACAGTTCCTCACTAGAGGTGTGTGAAACACCAGGCCTGGACCTGACTGACTAAGCAATTTAGGTCTCCTCCCAGTCTCGAGAGGCCAGGATGGAGGCAAACTGGCTACCCCTGATTGGCAAAGAACTGTTACCGTGGTTACTCACCAGCTCTTCCCAGACGAAAACAGTTACTCATCGTTAAAGGGGTACTCAGGTGGAACACTTTTTTTTCTTTAAATCAACTGGTGCCAGAAAGTTAAACAGATTTGTAAATTACTTCTATTAAAAAATCTTAATCCTTCCAGTACTAATTAGCTTATGAATACTACAGCAGAAATTATTTTCTTTTTGGAACACCGAGCTCTCTGCTGACATCATGAGCACAGTGCTCTCTGCTGACATCTCTGTCCATTTTAGGAACTGTCCAGAGTAGGAGAAAATCCCCATAGCAAACCTATCCAGCTCTGGACAGTTCCTAAAATGCACATTACCACCGGAGTACCCCTTTAAAGGTACAGTAGCCTGGAAATGCTGAAAAAAGACATGTTCATATTGTTCCATATTAAACCAGAATTTGTCAATAAAAGTTGAAAAACTTATGAAATGTTATAAATTACTTCAGTTACCATAGAAACATCTGAGTAAAAGACCTAAAAACACTAAAGCAGTGAACTTTGTGAGAACTAAAATAAGTGTCAGTCAAAAACCTTATGGCCTGGACGGCGTAATCCTTCACACCACGAGGAGGACAACAGAAGAACGAGGGCTGGGATACCGCGAATATAGGCAAGGATCTGTGACATGTATATACTAGAAGAGTCCGTGTAACATGTATATACTGGAAGAGTCCGTGTAACATATATATACTAGAAGAGTCCGTGTAACACGTATATACTAGAAGAGTCCGTGTAACACGTATATACTAGAAGAGTCCGTGTAACATGTATATACTGGAAGAGTCCGTGTAACATATATATACTAGAAGAGTCCGTGTAACATGTATATACTGGAAGAGTCCGTGTAACATGTATATACTGGAAGAGTCCGTGTAACATGTATATACTGGAAGAGTCCGTGTAACATGTGTATACTAGAAGAGTCCGTGTAACACGTATATACTAGAAGAGTCCGTGTAACATGTATATACTAGAAGAGTCCGTGTAACATGTGTATACTAGAAGAGTCCGTGTGACATGTATATACTGGAAGAGTCCGTGTAACATGTATATACTAGAAGAGTCCGTGTGACATGTATATACTGGAAGAGTCCGTGTAACATGTATATACTAGAAGAGTCCGTGTGACATGTATATACTGGAAGAGTCCGTGTAACATGTGTATACTAGAAGAGTCCGTGTAACACGTATATACTAGAAGAGTCCGTGTAACATGTATATACTAGAAGAGTCCGTGTAACATGTGTATACTGGAAGAGTCCGTGTGACATGTATATACTGGAAGAGTCCGTGTGACATGTATATACTGGAAGAGTCCGTGTAACATGTATGTACTAGAAGAGTCCGTGTAACATGTATATACTAGAAGAGTCCGTGTAACACGTATATACTAGAAGAGTCCGTGTAACACGTATATACTAGAAGAGTCCGTGTAACACGTATATACTAGAAGAGTCCGTGTAACACGTATATACTAGAAGAGTCCGTGTCACACGTATATACTAGAAGAGTCCGTGTAACATGTATATACTAGAAGAGTCCGTGTAACACGTATATACTAGAAGAGTCCGTGTGACACGTATATACTAGAAGAGTCCGTGTAACACGTATATACTAGAAGAGTCCGTGTAACACGTATATACTAGAAGAGTCCGTGTAACACGTATATACTAGAAGAGTCCGTGTAACACGTATATACTAGAAGAGTCCGTGTAACATGTATATACTAGAAGAGTCCGTGTAACACGTATATACTAGAAGAGTCCGTGTAACACGTATATACTAGAAGAGTCCGTGTAACACGTATATACTAGAAGAGTCCGTGTAACACGTATATACTAGAAGAGTCCGTGTAACACGTATATACTAGAAGAGTCCGTGTAACACGTATATACTAGAAGAGTCCGTGTAACACGTATATACTAGAAGAGTCCGTGTAACACGTATATACTAGAAGAGTCCGTGTAACACGTATATACTAGAAGAGTCCGTGTAACACGTATATACTAGAAGAGTCCGTGTAACACGTATATACTAGAAGAGTCCGTGTAACACGTATATACTAGAAGAGTCCGTGTAACACGTATATACTAGAAGAGTCCGTGTAACACGTATATACTGGAAGAGTCCGTGTAACACGTATATACTAGAAGAGTCCGTGTAACACGTATATACTAGAAGAGTCCGTGTAACACGTATATACTAGAAGAGTCCGTGTAACACGTGTATACTAGAAGAGTCTGTGTAACACGTATATACTAGAAGAGTCCGTGTAACACGTATATACTAGAAGAGTCCGTGTAACACGTATATACTAGAAGAGTCCGTGTAACACGTATATACTAGAAGAGTCCATGTAACATGTATATACTAGAAGAGTCCGTGTAACATGTATATACTAGAAGAGTCCGTGTAACATGTATATACTAGAAGAGTCCGTGTAACACGTATATACTAGAAGAGTCCGTGTAACATGTATATACTAGAAGAGTCCGTGTAACATGTATATACTAGAAGAGTCCATGTAACATGTATATACTAGAAGAGTCCATGTAACATGTATATACTAGAAGAGTCCAGGATGCTGTTATCGCAAACATTAGAGTTTTCATGGTATTTTTGTCTTTTTATAAAGAATATTTAAAGGGGTACTCCGCACCTAGGCATCTTATCAGATGACATGATAAGATGTCTGATCATGGGGGTCCCGCCGCTGGGGACCCCGGCAAACTTGGCTGCGGCACCCCACACATCCGCTGCACGGAGTGAACTTTGCTCCTTGCTGGATGACTGGCGATGTGGGGCAGAGGCTTTTGACATCACGGTCACGACCCCCTTGTGATGTCACGGCCACGCCCCCTCAATGCAAGTCTATGTGAGGGGATGTGACGTCCGTCTTGCCCCCTCCCATAAACTTGCATTGAGGGGGTGTGGCCGTGACATCACGAGCCTCCAGTGCTGCACCCGATGCTCTAAAAGAATGCCGGGTGCAGCAGGGAGATTGCGGGGGTCTTGTTTGGATAGAGGATAAGACTTCTAGGTGCGGAGTACCCCTTTAAGTGCCATCATATGACAGCACCCACATGGACCCATCATCACTTGGATATAAATCCAGACGGGTCCTACTGGTTGGATAATCTTCTAACTGAAACCTTCATACAAACCCGGTGTATTCTATTATTGACTCCAGCAGAGTCTACAACAACATCCAGACTGTTCTTCAGGTTTGAGGTCCTTACATTAGGGTCACAAGGCCCTGGGCCCCGTACATTGGCCCCAGTACTGACGGATGCAGAGAAAATCGTTCTGATACTGTTCATCTATCTTCTCTGCGCTGACAGCAATAAAAATAAATTAAACAGTGCCCTATGTAAATGGAGGATATCCAGGGAGCGGGTGTAGGCGTGGAAGCTTCCGGCCACGCTCACGGCTTCCTCCTCCCTCACAGAACAGCTTTATTGACAGCCTGACTGTCGGGTCTCTTGGAGGGTGTGGGCCATGACTGGGGCTGTCACATCTATTTCCTGTGACTGGATACCTGTCACATCTATTTCCTTTGACTGGATACCTGTCACATCTATTTCCTGTGACTGGATACCTGTCACATCTATTTCCTGTGACTGGATACCTGTCACATCTATTTCCTGTGACTGGATACCTGTCACATCTATTTCCTGTGACTGGATACCTGTCACATCTATTTCCTGTGACTGGATACCTGTCACTTGTGTACGGCCTGAATGCTGTTGATGGTTGTCGTGCAGTTTGTATAAAAGATAGAACGGCATCAGTTTATGGAGCACAGGGACCTGGCAGGTTCCCTAAAATTATCTAAGTATTATATATTGGCTATACAGACATAAAGCTTTTCCCTGGAACCTCTATGAAAGGCCCCGGAGATGGAAAAGCATTTGGAGGGGAGGGGCCACATGACAGGAGGATTCTCTGGGCAGGATAGGGTTAGGAGATAGTGAGGTCCGGTGATCTAGTGGGAGGAGTTTAGGGAGTATATATATATATATATATATATATATATATATATATATGAATGGTGGAAGGGGAGGGGCCAGTCGGCAGGATGACCAGCAAGAACGTTCCCGCCCTGTTTTGGGTTTGTTTCTTTGTTGCAGCAGCAGGGGGCAGGAGGGGGATCTGGAGGCCCCTGTGGTCATCATGGTGGTGTTGGAAGAGAGTGGGACATGGGCCCCTGGGTGGGCTGTGGACCTCCGGATATTGGTGCTCCCGGGTCTGGTGACATACAGCTAGGAGTAAATAGGGAAGCCCGATACTCCGATGATGGTGGAGAAAAAGAGATGGCGCCTCCAGCTTCTTCTTTTGCTCTTTAGATCTGTAAATGACTCAGGGATAGTTTGGATTCTTATATTTTGTTAAGTCTGATGTTCATACGGATTTCAGGTTACAATGTTATTGCTGAGACCTTAGCACCAACTTCCTGTGTCACATCGTCCTTTATGGGGAGCGGGTATGGTGGGTTGGGGGTTGGTAGAATATCCCCCAGTCACGAAAAGTCTCCGTATAAAATTATTGTTTAAATGCCGCTCAATCACGACAAACACAAGAAATGTATAAGAAGTATAACATTTACACAAATGTGGGAGTCCCAATATGGCCGTCCATTGAGCTGGCAGAGGAGTTGGCGTTACAGGCGGGATGTACTGAGGTAACATGTCCTCTTATTCATACGCCCAATGGGGATTCTAAAATAGTGAAGATGTCTTGTTTCTTTGCTTTTGTGCCTGTAGTGACCTATAAGGTGACGTGGCAGCCATCTTTACAGATCCACTGAAGCAATGACTTCTATGGTGGTCTCATATGAGTCTGAAGAAGATCCTATGGACCAATATGTGGTATGGGGGAGGGATAGAGACGCAACTAGTAACCCCCCCCCCCGGACTGTTCTATCGCATGTGGTAGATGGTCCTGACCTCCCGGACACCATCCCGTACGCCCCCATATTATGGCGCATTATAATAGCGTTTCCATGGTCCACTTCCTTGTACATTACAGAATCCTAAAATACTTTTCTTTTCCTTGTTTTCCTTTTATAGACGCCTCGTACTCTTCCCTGAGGTAAATATCCCAGAATGCGCAGACAAATCCGTTTATAGTCGTCTGCCTTTAGTTGTTTTGGGATTAATTGTGGCAGATTTCAATTGTTTGTATTTGCCGGAGGCCATTTGCAGCATTTAGCGCTTCATCTGCGTTACTTATATCGTATTTTACCTTGTTCTTCTCTCTGGCGAGACGGAAGGCGAGCGGTTCGGGTTAACAAGGAATGTGAGTTCTTCGCATCGTACAGTCAGTTTATTGTCGGGGACAGAACGTGTAGCTGTAATTTTATAGACGGAGGCGACGCACGTTCCGATGCTTCTCGTAGGGAGATTTATCAAAAACCAGAGGACAAGGCGCTGAGTTGCCCATAGCAACCAATCAGATCACTGCTTTCATTTTTCAGAGGCTTTTTCAAAAATGAAAGAAGGGATCTGATTGGTTGTTATGGGAAACAGGAGCAGCAGGAGTGGGATCTGCGCAGGGTCCTCAGAAGGTTCACTGATCCTTAAGGACAGTGGTCTCAAACTGTGGCCCTCCAGATGTTGCAAAACTTCATCTCCCAGCATGCCAGGCAGTGGTCTCAAACTGTGCCCCCCCCCAGCCTTTGGCTGTCCGAGCTTCTTGCTGGGAGTTGAAGTTTTAACAACAACTGGAGGGCCACAGTTTGAGACCACTGCTTTAGAGGGGGTCTCCTTTTTGCTCCCAAATCTCCAGAACATTCCATAAGTCACAGCAGAGTTTGTCGGCCATATTGTCGATATCATCCAATCAGAGCTCATTATTATTCTATATACAGTACTGCCCTCTGATTGGTTACTATGGAGGAATATATCTTCTATTACTAATAATAATTATCCTCTGACCAATGAGGCCTCCACCAGTTCTGACCCTTCGTCTGCCGCAGACTCCTCTTTTACCGTATTCGCCGTTTACTGTGATCGTCGCTCACTTGACGTCTTTTTCTTTTTTTTTTTCCTTCCAAATTATCCGGATACCCTGTGAGAAAACAGACAAGAACAAATGATCAAAACTGCAAATGTCTCCTCGCTGAAACATTCAATCAGGGGAAACATCCGATCTGGTGAATGCAGCGCAGATGGAGCGCGGTCAGACTGCACGGGGGGCGCCACTTGTCAATACGGAGGCTGCTCAATGATTTCCGATAATACATGTGAGGAGCCGAGACTTATCTCTACAATGCAACTAAGTGTGTAAAACTCCATTCAAAGTGTTATTCTATATCTATCTCATATCTATCTATCTATCTATCTATCTCCTATTTATCTATCTATCTATCTCATATCTATCTATCTCATATCTATCTATCTATCTCATATCTATCTATCTATCTCATATCTATCTATCTATCTATCTATCTCATATCTATCTATCTATCTCATATCTATCTATCTATCTCATATCTATCTATCTATCTCATATTTATCTATCTATCTATCTCATATCTATCTATCTCATATCTATCTATCTATCTCATATCTATCTATCTCATATCTATCTATCTCATATCTATCTATCTCTCATATTTATCTATTTATCTCATATCTATCTATCTATCTCATATCTATCTATCTATCTATCTATCTATCTGTCTATCTCATATCTATCTATCTATCTATCTATCTATTTATCTCATATCTATCTATCTATCTATCTATCTATCTATCTCATATCTATCTTTCTATCTCATATCTATCTATCTATCTATCTCATATCTATCTATCTCATATCTCTCTATCTTATATCTATCTATCTCATATCTATTTATCTGTCTCATATCTATCTCATATCTATCTATCTGTCTTACATCATTCTATCTCAGATGAATATAAGAACACCATGACAAAAACTGTACTGCCTCTTTAAGTCTATGGGGTCCGTTTTGCGTTGTTGGTATCTGAAAAGATGCATTTTTATCCAATGACAGAGAAGAACAGTGGGGTCATTATTGATGGAGTGACGCTTTTCTTTGTGCGTTGCGATCACTGTCTATAGTAGACACGTATCTATTGTATATAATCCCAGAATGCTCCAGGGGCTGCATCACATTCACACACGTCCCGCACAGCAGTGTGATACCTGCGTATACTTTATGGTATTTTGCATTATTTTTATAACCTCTTCTATTTGAAAACAAGAGCGATAGATTTATGGCGGCAATAATAAAAGTTAAGTGCTAATGGAATGCCGATACTTTACTAATAAAAAAATGTAATTAACTAAGAGCCCCGGAGGAGAGAATGTTGGGAAATGACGATCGTAGGTCAATAAAGCGAATGGCTCCCTCCTGGAACGCAGCCGCAGCGCCTTTATTATATACTGAACTATGTTTATTATCTCCCAGGCTGAAGCGTTGTTGTTCGGCTCGCGCTCCGTTATTAGCCGAAGACTTAATGCCGCCATTGAGTCTAATCAGAAGACGCTTATTGGTTTGTTCCTATTAGAGGCGATTGGAGGAAAAAGAAATTTGCTTTGAGGGAAATAAAAAGACTTGAAGAAGAATAAGACCAATTTGATTATTCGACTAAACGTAACCGACTCTGCTGCGCGGCGCTGCGTTAAAGGGACAAAGTTCATTATTTTTGTCTTTACCTAAATCAGCAGTAAACGCAAATATACGAACACGTGGTCCCGGCACCAGCTACCGGCTGCTGTTCAAACCATGACACTTCCCTGGAGGTCTAGTGTAATCCCTGGAGGTCCCACCTGTAGCCCGTCTGGTGCTATTCACGCTGTGCAATGTAGTAACTCACATATTTATGGAAGAACAAAAGCGGAGCACTCACCAGGTTCTGGAAACAGGGACTTCTTTAATTCACTGGAATGGTGAAAACGGGTTTACAAGCACGGGAGCGAGTTGGAACACATACGGGGGTACACAACCTAGCGATGGACCGTTCTCACGCAGGAGTGCTTCGTCAGATTCGTCAAATATACAAACATACTCATGCACTCAGTGGCCATTTTATTATAGACACCCTCACCATGGAATCTCCCCTGAATGGACATTAGACCCCTGACCCCAGAGCGCAGCATTCATTCCAGGGATCAGTTTTCTGGGGATCTCAGTGTGAATCCACATTGGATGGAATGGGGCCTGGTCAGGATCAGGATAGAAAGGGGACCCTGTGAACAAAAGGGGACCCTATGAATGCAAACAACTTGTCTCCGCTAAAAGGAGAAGGAGGGACAGGCAGAGAACAGTCAGGAAACCGCAGCCCAATACAACAATGGTGTCCAATGAATATATCTAAACCCTCAACTCACCTCTTTTTAGCAGAGATAGGTTGAAATATAGATCCAGATCTCTGTGGAGAAACATGTCCTGGTCAGATGGATCCAGATCTCGATAGAGAAGCATGGTCTGGTCAGATGGATCCAAATCACGATAGAGAAACATGGGCTGGTCAGATGGATCCAGATCTCGATAGAGAAGCATGGTCTGGTCAGATGGATCCAAATCACGATAGAGAAACATGGGCTGGTCAGATGGATCCAGATCTCTATAGAGAAACATGTCCTGGTCAGATGGTTCCAGATCTCTATAGAGAAACATGTCCTGGTCAGATGGATCCAGATCTCTATAGAGAAACATGGCCTTGTCAGATGGATCCAGATCTCTAAAGAGAAACATGTCCTGGTCAGATGGATCCAGATCTCTATAGAGAAACATGGTCTGGTCAGATGGATCCAGATCTCTATAGAGAAACATGGCCTGGTCAGATGGATCCAGATCTCTATAGAGAAACATGGTCTGGTCAGATGGATCCAGATCTCTGTGGAGAAACATGTCCTGGTCAGATGGATCCAGATCTCGATAGAGAAACATGGTCTGGTCAGATGGATCCAAATCTCGATAGAGAAACATGGCCTGGTCAGATGGATCCAGATCTCTATAGAGAAACATGGCCTGGTCAGATGGATCCAGATCTCTATAGAGAAACATGACCTGGTCAGATGGATCCAGATCTCTATAGAGAAACATGACCTGGTCAGATGGATCCAGATCTCTGTAAAGAAACATGTTCTGGTCAGATGGATCCAGATCTCTATAGAGAAACATGGCCTGGTCAGATGGATCCAGATCTCTATACGGAAACATGTCCTGGTCAGATGGATCCAGATCTCTATAGAGAAACATGGCCTGGTCAGATGGATCCAGATCTCTATAGAGATACATGGCCTGGTAAGATGGATCCAGATCACTGTGGAGAAGCATGGCCTGGTCAGATGGATCCAGATCTCTATAGAGAAACATGGCCTGGTCAGATGGATCCAGATCTCTATACGGAAACATGGCCTGGTCAGATGGATCCAGATCTCTATAGAGAAACATGTCCTGGTCAAATGGATTTAGATCTCTATAGAGAAACATGGCCTGGTCAGATGGATCCAGATCTCTATAGAGAAACATGGCCTGGTCAGATGGATCCAGATCTCTATAGAGAAACATGGCCTGGTCAGATGGATCCAGATCTCTATAGAGAAACATGGCCTGGTCAGATGGATCCAGATCTCTGTAAAGAAACATGTTCTAGTCAGATGGATCCAGATCTCTATAGAGAAACATGGCCTGGTCAGATGGATCCAGATCTCTATATGGAAACATTGCCTGGTCAGATGGATCCAGATCTCTATAGAGATACATGGCCTGGTAAGATGGATCCAGATCACTGTGGAGAAGCATGGCCTGGTCAGATGGATCCAGATCTCTGTAGAGAAACATGGCCTGGTCAGATGGATCCAGATCTCTATAGAGAAACATGGCCTGGTCAGATGGATCCAGATCTCTATAGAGAAACATGACCTGGTCAGATGGATCCAGATCTCTATAGAGAAACATGGCCTGGTCAGATGGATCCAGATCTCTGTATAGAAACAACTAGTGATGTCGCGAACATAACATTTTCGGTTCGCGAACTTCCGCAAATGTTCGCGAACCGGGTGAACCGCCATTGACTTCAATGGGCAGGCGAATTTTAAAACCCACACAGGGACTCTTTCTGGCCACAATAGTGATTTAAAAGTTGTTTAAAGGGGACTAACACCTGGACTATGGCGTGCCGGAGCGGGATCCAGGGCAAAACTCCCATGGAAAATTACATAGTTGATGCAGAGTCTGGTTTTAATCCATAAAGGGCATAAATCACCTAACATTCCTAAATTCTTTGGAATAACATGCTTTAGCCCCTTTAGGCAGCACATAGAGCCCCCCCCTTTAGGCATCACATAGTTAGAGCCCCCCTTTAGGCAGCACATAGGTAGAGCCTCCCTTTAGGCAGCACATAGGTAGAGCCTCCCTTTAGGCAGATCATAGTTAGATCCCCCCTTTAGGCATCACATAGTTATATCCCCCCTTTAGGCATCACATAGATTCCCCCATATTAGGCAGCACATAGTTAGAGCCTCCCTTTAGGCAGCACATAGAGCCTACTTTAGGCAGCACATATTTAGATCCCCCTTTAGGCAGCACATAGATTCCCCCATTTTAGGCAGCACATAGTTAGAGCACCCCTTTAGGCAGCACTAGTTGTATTTCACAGCCAAAAAAGGTATTTTTTATTTTTATTTGAACAACTGTCACACCAAATGTGATTTGCACTAGTGTGACAATGAGCAAAAAAGTTTACCAGCGGAGTTACCCTTTTAAGCAGAGATCCCCAACCAGGGTGCCTCCAGCAGTTGCAAGAAACACGGACTGAACTTATAGCCCTTTTAATACTGTAGTAGTTAGTTGCTTGAAGGAACTTAAGTTTTACACTGGAGTACCCCTTTTAGCCAGCGGTTCCCTCCCAACCAGGGTGCCTCCAGCTGTTGCAAGACACACGGACTGATATTTGAGCCCTAAAAAGGGCTTTTTTGGGTGCTATCCTTAAAGCAGATGTTAGACTAGTGCTTTAGGAGTAAACTGGACCCTGAATACACCACCTAGCAGCAACCTAGCTATCGCTTTCCCTATTAGAGCAGGAGAAGCTTCTCTGACTCTCCACTTCCTAAGCCTGCAGCATGCTGAATGAGGGTAAAATGGCGTCCGTGCAGGAGGTAGGAGGGTCTGGAAGGGAGGGACTGCTGCTGATTGGCTGTAATGTGTCTGCTGACTCTGACTCACAGGGTCAAAGTTTACCGCAATGTTAAAGTATAGGCGGCGAATCGAACTTCACATATGTTCGCCCGGCGATGCGAACATGCCAAGTTCGCTGGCGAACAATTCGCGACATCTCTAGAAACAACATGGCCTGGTCAGATGGATCCCGATCTCCATGTTGCTACCTGCTTGACCTCAAGTCACATTTGGGTCACCAGGAGAGCATGTCACTCACTACTTTATTGTTTCTATTTCGATCCAATATGCCTGTAGAACATCTTTGATCCAAATGTAAGAGAAAGTAGAGCAGACGGAGGTGATAACAATATAAACATTTAGATAAAAGAGATCAGAGGCTTCCTGCGTGTAAACCAGTGCAGGAGTCGTCCGTCCATCAGTACTATTAAGATCATCCAGAAGAATCGAGGAGGAACGGATTATTAAGGAACGCCAACCGGCAGGAATAAAAGATCAATCCAGAAGACTTAAAATAAACAACAATATAAATAATTATAAATGGGCGATGTATTTGGAGAACCTGCTGGGCTCTTCATCAGGTCTGGATGAACGTCATCACTTAATGGACTCTATGTCACAATGAATTGCTGAGGTTCTGATGACCAGAAGAGGAGACGGTATAATATAATGGGCATTACAGAACCATATCTGCACACTCACCATCACTAGTCCTACAGTGGCATCTGGTTCATTCCAGCACAGCTGCATTGTGCATTTCATTACTGTAACTGGGTCATGTGTTCACTAATCTGACCCACAGAAAATCACAGTGCTTCATGAGGGAGTGGTCAGTCCTGGTTCAGCTGATCATCACCTCTAAGATCCCTCTGGATGCTTTGCCATCGTGGTTGTCGATCCGTCACTTAGGGCGGATAAGCAATAGGTAGGGACATTTGCTGTGGGTGAGTTAGGGCTTCACTGTTCACTGCCCATACGTGAAAAATACACAATAATATCAGTGATTACAGGTGACGTCTTCTCTATAGTGAGGAGAATACACAATGATATCAGTGATTACAGGTGACGTCTTCTCTATAGTGAGGAGAATACACAATGATATCAGTGACTACAGGTGACGTCTTCTCTATAGTCTTTCCTTATCTAATTCAGATGGTACATACCACCAGGACTTGTTCCAGCTAAATCTTCTCTCTGCAGAATGTGACGCCCAGATGGCTCCTCACTATGTCAGTGGATTCTAATCCTCTATTTAAAAACAATTAATATAACCTTGCCACACACTGTACCCTCTGAATATAATACTGCCACACACTGTACCCTCTGAATATAATACTGCCAGACACTGTACCCTCTGAATATTATACTGCCACACACTGTACCCTCTGAATATTATACTGCCACACACTGTACCCTCTGAATATTATACTGCCACACACTGTACCCCCTGAATATAACATTGCCACACACTGTACCCCCTGAATATTATACTGCCACACACTGTACCCTCTGAATATTATACTGCCACACACTGTACCCTCTGAATATTATACTGCCAGACACTGTACCCTCTGAATATTATACTGCCACACACTGTACCCTCTGAAGATAATACTGCCACACACTGTACCCCCTGAATATAATACTGCCACACACTGTACCCTCTGAATATGATACTACCACACACTGTACCCTCTGAATATAATACTGCCACACACTGTACCCTCTGAATATAATACTACCACACACTGCACCCTCTGAATATAATACTGCCCCACACTGTACCCTCTGAATACAATACTGCCCCACACTGTACCCTCTGAATATAATACTGCCACACACTGTACCCTCTGAATATGATACTGTCACACACTGTACCCTCTGAATATGATACTGCCACACACTGTACCCTCTGAATATAATACTGCCACACACTGTACCCCCTGAATATAATACGACCATACACTGTACCCTCTGAATATAACACCACCACACACTGCACTCTCTGAATATAACACCACCACATATTGTACCCTCTGAATTTAATACTACCACACACTGTACCCTCTGAATATAATACTACCACACACTGTGCCCTCTGAGTATAATACTACTGCACACTGCACCCTTTGAAAATAACCTTGGTTTATAAATACAATACCACAACATATTGTAAAAACCATAACATCCCAGAATTTCCTTATAATATACACCATACCTCTGAAATTCAAAACACCCCGTGCCCCTCAAATATGGTAATAATGACCTGTCCTGTGCCCCCACATCTAAAATATAATAACGCCCCTGTCCTTTACCCCTACATAACCAGAATGGCCCCTGTCCTGTGCCCCTCACATATAATGCTCCCTGTCCTGTGCACTACACATATAATGCCCCCATCCTGTTCCCCTCACATTTAATGTCCCCATCCTGTTCCCATTCACATATAATGTTCCCATCCTGTGCGCCTCACATATAATGTTCCCATCCTGTGTCCCTCACATATAATGTTCCCATCCTGTGCGCCTCACATATAATGTTCCCATCCTGTGCCCCTCACATATAATGTCCTCATTCTGTGCCCCTCACATATAATGCCCCCCATCATGTGCCCCTCACATATAATGTCCCCATCCTGTGCCCCTCACATATAATGCCCCCATCATGTGCCCCTCACATATAATGTCCTCATTCTGTGCCCCTCACATATAATGCTCCCATCATGTTTCCCTCACATATAATGTCCTCATTCTGTGCCCCTCACATATAATGTCCCCATCCTGTGCCCCTCACATATAATGCCCCCATCATGTGCCCCTCACATATAATGCCCTCATGTACCCCTCACATATAATGCCCCCAGCCTGTGCCCCTCACATATAATGCCCCCATCCTGTGCCCCTCACATATAATGCCCCCATCATGTGCCCCTCACATATAATGCCCCCATCATGTGCCCCTCACATATAATGCCCCCATCATGTGCCCCTCACATATAATGCCCCCATCATGTTTCCCTCACATATAATGTCCTCATTCTGTGCCCCTCACATATAATGTCCCCATCCTGTGCCCCTCACATATAATGCCCCCATCATGTGCCCCTCACATATAATGCCCTCATGTACCCCTCACATATAATGCCCCCAGCCTGTGCCCCTCACATATAATGCCCCCATCCTGTGCCCCTCACATATAATGCCCCCATCATGTGCCCCTCACATATAATGCCCCCATCATGTGCCCCTCACATATAATGCCCCCATCATGTGCCCCTCACATATAATGCCCCCATCATATGCCCCTCACATATAATGCCCCCATCATGTGCCCCTCACATATAATGCCCCCATCATGTGCCCCTCACATATAATGCCCCCATTCTGTGCCATAGTGCCCCAAACATAGAAAAAAACAAAAACAATTATACTTACCTACTCCACGTTCCCACGAGCAGCTCTCTCCCTCTTATCATGTTTGCAGCTTGTGAGCCGCGATGACTTCACATAATCGTGCCCGCCTGCCGGGGATCGTGTCGCTGTGTCAGAGAGAGAACGAACAGGGAAGGGGGAACATAAATATTAATGAGCCAGGCGGAGCGCCGGTCCCGCATCAGTGATGCCTTCATGCCTGGAGGAGCGAGTGTAGCTCCGCCCATGCCCCAAGCAGCTCATTAGCATACCACAAAAAAGAGGAAAAACTGCGGAATGCAGCGACGGATCGGGCCGAGTCAAGTATGGTTTTGATCAGTGTCACCCGCACTACAAGCCCATAGAACAGGTTAGTGCGGCTGGTACTGATGGCAGAGTCCCTTTAATAAAACATGATGTCTTATTTCAGTCTCAGCTGAACGTGCGCTGCGCGGAGCCGTCCGCCTGTCAGATCCGTCTTATCTTTGGCCATTTACCATGAAATCCAAACATGGCCGATATTTTATAGAGCACGGACTTGATTCATGATCTTAAATAAGTTGGGAAGCTTACGGCGGGCGGCGGTGGAGGAGCTGACAGCGCGCCATTCTTTTGGGGATTGGTCTGATTTAGATATATTACTCGCAGTCCGCCGGACCATCACCGAGTCTCCTGGAAAGGTTTAATGGAGATTGATGCACCTATCGGGTGACATTTAAACTTTCACAAAACTACTTGGAAAGGATTTGCTTTAGATCCTTTCCTTTAATAAAAAAAAATATTCTTGAAAAATTGAGCCAAAGCTCGACAGTCGCCAATCCCCATCCCCCGGTAAAGCCATATAAAAGTATTATCCTAATATAGAGGAGTCCGGATTATGTTATAGACGCTTTATATTGCAGCTCTTATTGAGATTTTAACTAGTGATGATTCGGTGAAGAGTAAATCTCAAATAAAATGTCTGGATGAGTGATGGAATATACAGAGGTGTAATATACAGAGGTGTAATATATAGGGGTGTAATATACAGGGGTGTAATATACAGGGGTGTAATATACAGTGGTGTAATATAAAGAGGCATAATATACAGAGGCATAATATACAGGGGTGTAATATACAGGGGTGTAATATACAGGGGTGTAATATACAGTGGTGTAATATAAAGAGGCATAATATACAGAGGCATGATATACAGAGGTGTAATATACAGGGGTGTAATATAAAGAGGCATAATATACAGAGGCATAATATACAGAGGTGTAATATACAGGGGTGTAATATTCAGGGGTGTAATATACAGGGGTGTAATATACAGAGGCATAATATACAGAGGCATAATATACAGAGGTGTAATATACAGGGGTGTAATAAAGAGGCATAATATACAGAGGCATAATATACAGAGGAGTAATGAACAGGGGTGTAATATACAGGGGTGTAATATACAGAGGCATAATATACAGAGGCATAATATACAGAGGTGTAATATACAGGGGTGTAATATTCAGAGGCATAATATACAGTGGTGTAATATACAGGGGTGTAATATAAAGAGGCATAATATACAGAGGCATAATATACAGGGGTGTAATATAAAGAGGCATAATATACAGAGGCATAATATACAGAGGTGTAATATACAGGGGTGTAATATACAGGGGTGTAATATACAGGGGTGTAATATACAGGGGTGTAATATACAGAGGCATAATATACAGAGGTGTAATATACAGGGGTGTAATATACAGGGGTGTAATATGCAGAGGCATAATATACAGAGGCATAATATACAGAGGCATAATATACAGGGGTGTAATATTCAGGGGTGTAATATACAGGGGTGTAATATACAGAGGCATAATATACAGAGGTGTAATATACAGGGGTGTAATATGCAGAGGCATAATATACAGAGGCGTAATATACAGAGGTGTAATATACAGAGGTGTAATATACAGAGGTGTAATATACAGGGGTGTAATATACAGGGGTGTAATATACAGGGGTGTAATATACAGAGGCGTAATATACAGAAGCATAATATACAGAGGTGTAATATACAGGGGTGTAATATACAGGGGTGTAATATACAGAGGTGTAATATACAGAGGTGTAATATACAGTGGCGTAATATACAGAGGTGTAATATACAGAGGTGTAATATACAGAGGCGTAATATGCAGAGGCGTAATATGCAGAGGCGTAATATACAGGGGTGTAATATACAGAGGTGTAATATACAGAGGTGTAATATACAGGGGTGTAATATACAGAGGTGTAATATACAGAGGTGTAATATACAGGGGTGTAATATACAGAGGTGTAATATACAGAGGTGTACTATACAGAGGTGTACTATACAGTGGTGTAATATACAGGGGTGTACTATACAGAGGTGTACTATACAGAGGTGTACTATACAGAGGTGTAATATACAGAGGTGTACTATACAGAGGTGTACTATACAGAGGTATAATATACAGGGGTGTAATATACAGAGGTGTAATATACAGAGGTGTACTATACAGAGGTGTACTATACAGAGGTGTAATATACAGAGGTATAATATACAGGGGTGTAATATACAGAGGTGTAATATACAAAGGTGTAATATACAGGGGTGTAATATACAGGGGTGTAATATACAGAGGTGTAATATACAGGGGTGTAATATACAGGGGTGTAATATACAGAGGTGTAATATACAGGGGTGTAATATACAGGGGTGTAATATACAGAGGTATAATATACAGGGGTGTAATATACAGAGGTGTAATATACAAAGGTGTAATATACAGGGGTGTAATATACAGGGGTGTAATATACAGAGGTGTAATATACAGGGGTGTAATATACAGGGGTGTAATATACAGAGGTGTAATATACAGGGGTGTAATATACAGGGGTGTAATATACAGAGGTGTAATATACAGGGGTGTAATATACAGAGGTGTAATATACAATGGTATTTTGGTGAGCTTGTGGGGGGGGGGGTAGGGTAGGTAGGGTGTAGCTGTGCAGTGATGAAAGGGTGTTGGATTAACCCTTAACTGTCGTGACGCCAGGGTGTGGGTTCTTCCTCTCTATATATATATATCCTACCGCCACCCGTCCCAGGAACGATAGGGAGGAATAAAGGATTGTCCACAACCGGAGGTTTAGTAAACTGGAAATAACTTTACTGCAGATTTTATGCAGGATAACAGTAGTAACAGTCTTTACAGAGGACCGGACTTTAGGTTCCTCACAGTTGGTTGGGACCTTGTAGGGAATAAGCTCTGAGGATTTACGCTGTTCCACTGGATTTAGGGTTTGGTTTCAGGTTCAGTAGTCACGTAGATTTAGGATTGGTATTCGGCTTCAGGCCTAGATTTGTCTTGTACACGGAGCTTCTCTCTCCTCGTCCAGAACCCAAGAGAGCGAGGATTGGATACAGCGCCCTTATATGGCAAGGGGGCGGGCTCATAGCTTATTGGTTCCACCAACTGTCAGTCCTTTCACAAAGCATTGTGGTACATCATGTGACCCACTCACGTGACCTGAACCTTAAGCTTAACCTAACAGTAGACTTAGTAGTCATGTGACCTAAGGTCCTGGAAGTACTATACATATATATATATAAATTATATACAAACTATATACATCACATACATTATATACAACACATAAAATTAAAGAAAGAAGAGGTGACCAGGGTTATCCCACTAGGAGAATCTTACCGGTGCGCAGGAACTCTGACTTTGGGGACTTAGCACACAAGGTACGGTACCGGGACACCACAGTATGATATACAGTGGTGTAATATACAGAGGTGTAATATATAGTGGTGTGATATACAGAGGTGTAATATATAATACAGAGGTGTGATATACAGAGGTGTAATATATAGTGGTGTAATATACAGAGGTGTAATATATAATACAGAGGTGTAATATACAGAGGTGTAATATATAGTGGAGTAATATACAGAGGTGTAATATATAATACAGAGGTGTAATATACAGAGGTGTAATATATAGTGGAGTAATATACAGAGGTGTAATATATAATACAGAGGTGTAATATACAGAGGTGTAATATATAATACAGAGGTGTAATATACAGAGGTGTAATATATAGTGGTGTAATATACAGAGGTGTAATATATAGTGGTGTAATATACAGAGGTGTAATATATAGTGGTGTAATATACAGAGGTGTAATATATAATACAGAGGTGTAATATACAGAGGTGTAATATATAATACAGAGGTGTAATATACAGAGGTGTAATATAGTGGTGTAATATACAGAGGTGTAATATATAATACAGAGGTGTAATATATAGTGGTGTAATATACAGAGGTGTAATATACAGAGGTGTACTATACAGAGGTGTAATATACAGAGGTGTAATATATAATACAGAGGTGTAATATACAGAGGTGTAATATATAGTGGTGTAATATACAGAGGTGTAATATATAGTGGTGTAATATACAGAGGTGTAATATATAGTGGTGTAATATACAGAGGTGTAATATATAATACAGAGGTGTAATATACAGAGGTGTAATATATAATACAGAGGTGTAATATACAGAGGTGTAATATAGTGGTGTAATATACAGAGGTGTAATATATAATACAGAGGTGTAATATACAGAGGTGTAATATATAATACAGAGGCGTAATATACAGAGGTGTAATATATAGTGGTGTAATATACAGAGGTGTAATATATAATACAGAGGTGTAATATACAGAGGTGTAATATATAATACAGAGGTGTAATATACAGAGGTGTAATATATAGTGGTGTAATATACAGAGGTGTAATATATAATACAGAGGTGTAATATACAGAGGTGTAATATATAGTGGTGTAATATACAGAGGTGTAATATATAATACAGAGGTGTAATATACAGAGGTGTAATATATAGTGGTGTAATATACAGAGGTGTAATATATAGTGGTGTAAAATACAGAGGTGTAATATATAATACAGAGGTGTAATATACAGAGGTGTAATATATAGTGGTGTAATATACAGAGGTGTAATATATAATACAGAGGTGTAATATACAGAGGTGTAATATATAATACAGAGGCGTAATATACAGAGGTGTAATATATAGTGGTGTAATATACAGAGGTGTAATATATAGTGGTGTAATATACAGAGGTGTAATATATAGTGGTGTAATATACAGAGGTGTAATATACAGAGGTGTAATATATAGTGGTGTAATATACAGAGGTGTAATATATAATACAGAGGTGTAATATACAGAGGTGTAATATATAGTGGTGTAATATACAGAGGTGTAATATATAGTGGTGTAATATACAGAGGTGTAATATATAGTGGTGTAATATACAGAGTTGTAATATATAGTGGTGTAATATACAGAGGTGTAATATATAATACAGAGGTGTAATATACAGAGGTGTAATATATAGTGGTGTAATATACAGAGGTGTAATATATAATACAGAGGTGTAATATACAGAGGTGTAATATATAATACAGAGGCGTAATATACAGAGGTGTAATATATAGTGGTGTAATATACAGAGGTGTAATATATAGTGGTGTAATATACAGAGGTGTAATATATAGTGGTGTAATATACAGAGGTGTAATATACAGAGGTGTAATATATAGTGGTGTAATATACAGAGGTGTAATATATAATACAGAGGTGTAATATACAGAGGTGTAATATATAGTGGTGTAATATACAGAGGTGTAATATATAGTGGTGTAATATACAGAGGTGTAATATATAGTGGTGTAATATACAGAGTTGTAATATATAGTGGTGTAATATACAGAGGTGTAATATATAATACAGAGGTGTAATATACAGAGGTATAATATATAGTGGTGTAATATACAGAGGTGTAATATATAATACAGAGGCGTAATATACAGAGGTGTAATATATAATACAGAGGCGTAATATACAGAGGTGTAATATATAGTGGTGTAATATACAGAGGTGTAATATATAGTGGTGTATGGTGGGCATGCTGGGAATTGTAGTTGTGCAATATCTGGAGGGCTACAGTTTGGAGACCACTGTATAGTCGACCACGGTTTTAGGTCCGGTTGGAAAAGCGCATACGGGGCAAAAATGAGCCGACCGGAGCGAACGTTTCACTCCAATGTTCTCATTAAAATGAATTACCATACGGCCGGGATACGGGAGCGCGCGGTTTTAGCTCCCCCCAGCTGTATGCGCTCCCGCATGGGTAAAAACATGGTGGGAACCCACCCATAGCAAAGGGGTGGGATACATTCCTATTGGTTGCTGGGTATGTTGCTAATCTCCGACAACTGTATTTGCATCATTCTCATTGGCCCAGAAGCTAAAAGAAGGGAGGGATCAATATTCGCAAACATTCGCCCGGTGGTCTCACCCAGTAGTATTAGAGCCTTCTTTACTCCACACAAGCTGGAAGCAGAGAGGGGGGATCACTGTGATGTGTACTGTGAAAAAAACCCGAATATTCGGAATTTCTAATATATAGCGCTATATACGCGAGCAACACTAATCCTTATATGAAGGACATACCTGAGTCCACACACCAATGCCACGGGACCTAACACTAACCTACCTGAGCCCACACACCACACCACGGGACCTAACACTAACCTACCTGAGCCCACACACCACACCACGGGACCTAACACTAACCTACCTGAGCCCACACACCACACCACGGGACCTAACACTAACCTACCTGAGCCCACACACCACACCACGGGACCTAACACTAACCTACCTGAGCCCACACACCACGGAACCTAACACTAACCTACCTGAGTCCGCACATCAATGCCACGGGACCTAACACTAACCTACCTGAGCCCACACACCACGGAACCTAACACTAACCTACCTGAGCCCACACACCACACCACGGGACCTAACACTAACCTACCTGAGCCCACACACCACGGAACCTAACACTAACCTACCTGAGCCCACACACCACACCACGGGACCTAACACTAACCTACCTGAGCCCACACACCACACCACGGGACCTAACACTAACCTACCTGAGCCCACACACCACGGAACCTAACACTAACCTACCTGAGTCCGCACATCAATGCCACGGGACCTAACACTAACCTACCTGAGCCCACACACCACGGAACCTAACACTAACCTACCTGAGCCCACACACCACACCACGGGACCTAACACTAACCTACCTGAGCCCACACACCACGGAACCTAACACTAACCTACCTGAGTCCGCACATCAATGCCACGGGACCTAACACTAACCTACCTGAGCCCGCACACCACACCACGGGACCTAACACTAACCTACCTGAGTCCGCACATCAATGCCAAGGGACCTAACACTAACCTACCTGAGCCCGCACACCAACACCAAGGACCTAACACTAACCTACCTGAGTCCGCACATCAATGCCAAGGGACCTAACACTAACCTACCTGAGCCCACACACCAATGCCACGGGACCTAACACTAACCTACCTGAGTCTGCACACCAATGCCACGGGACCTAACACTAACCTACCTGAGTCCACACACCAATGCCACGGGACCTAACACTAACCTACCTGAGCCCACACACCAATGCCACAGGACCTAACACTAACCTACCTGAGCCCACACACCAACGCCACGGGACCTAACACTAACCTACCTGAGTCCGCACATCAATGCCACGGGACCTAACACTAACCTACCTGAGCCCACACACCAACGCCAAGGGACCTAACACTAACCTACCTGAGCCCGCACACCAACACCAAGGGACCTAACACTAACCTACCTGAGCCCGCACACCAACACCAAGGGACCTAACACTAACCTACCTGAGCCCGCACACCAACACCAAGGGACCTAACACTAACCTACCTGAGCCCGCACACCAACACCAAGGGACCGCACCCTAACCTACCTGAGCCCGCACACCAACACCAAGGGACCTAACGCTAACCTAGCTGAGCCTGCACACCAATGCCACGGGACCTAACACTAACCTACCTGTGCCCGCACACCAATGCCACGGGACCTAACACTAACCTACCTGAGCCCACACATCAATGCCACGGGACCTAACACTAACCTACCTGAGCCCACACACCAATGCCACGGGACCTAACACTAACCTACTTGAGCCCGCACACCACGCCAAGGGACCTAACACTAACCAACCTGAGCCCACACATCAATGCCACGGGACCTAACACTAACCTACCTGAGCCCGCACACCAATGCCAAGGGACCTAACACTAACCTACCTGAGCCCGCACCCCAACACCAAGGGACCTAACACTAACCTACCTGAGCCCGCACACCAACACCAAGGGACCTAACACTAACCTACCTGAGCCCGCACACCAATGCCACGGGACCTAACACTAACCTACCTGAGCCCGCACACCAATGCCACGGGACCTAACACTAACCAACCTAAGCCCACACATCAATGCCACGGGACCTAACACTAACCTACCTGAGCCCGCACACCACACCAAGGGACCTAACACTAACCTACCTGAGCCCGCACACCAAGCCAAGGGACCTAACACTAACCTACCTGAGCCCACACATCAATGTCACGGGACCTAACACTAACCTACCTGAGCCCGCACACCACACCAAGGGACCTAACTCTAACCTACCTGAGCCCGCACACCAACGCCAAGGGACCTAACACTAACCTACCTGAGCACGCACACCAACACCAAGGGACCTAACACTAACCTACCTGAGCCCGCACACCAATGCCAAGGGACCTAACACTAACCTACCTGAGCCCACATACCAATGCCACAGGACCTAACACTAACCTACCTGAGCCCGCACACCAATGCCAAGGGACCTAACACTAACCTACCTGAGCCCACACACCAATGCCACGGGACCTAACACTAACCTACCTGAGCCCACACACCAATGCCACGGGACCTAACACTAACCTACCTGAGCCCGCACACCAATGCCAAGGGACCTAACACTAACCTACCTGAGCCCACACACCAATGCCACGGGACCTAACACTAACCTACCTGAGCCCACACACCAATGCCACGGGACCTAACACTAACCTACCTGAGCCCGCACACCAATGCCAAGGGACCTAACACTAACCTACCTGAGCTCACACACCAATGCCAAGGGACCTAACACTAACCTACCTGAGCCCACATACCAATGCCACAGGACCTAACACTAACCTACCTGAGCCCGCACACCAATGCCAAGGGACCTAACACTAACCTACCTGAGCCCGCACACCAACACCAAGGGACCTAACACTAACCTTCCTGAGCCCGCACACCAATGCCAAGGGACCTAACACTAACCTACCTGAGCCCACACACCAATGCCACGGGACCTAACACTAACCTACCTGAGCCCGCACACCAATGCCAAGGGACCTAACACTAACCTACCTGAGCCCACACACCAATTCCACGGGACCTAACACTAACCTACCTGAGCCCACACACCAATGCCACGGGACCTAACACTAACCTACCTGTGCTGGATAAACAAAACCAGGAACCAAATTACAGCAGCATTAGGTCCGACTTGTAGACTGCTCCCCGGTTACCTCCAGTGTGGCTGAGCACATATAATGGGAGGGGCAGACAGGCTGCAAGCCTCACCCTGGTTGGCTAATATAGTGCCGGCCTCACAGGTGAAACCTTAATGCTACTCAGTACTTATCCGGCACAGGTAGGTTAGTGTTAGGTCCCTTGGATCAGGTATGTCCTTCATATAAGGATATACTGGATAATGTCTGAATTTTACATCAGTTTTGAGGGTTAATGTCATTGTTTACATCTCCCACAGTACAGTGGTCTCAACATACGATGGTAATCCGCTCCAAATGAACCATCGTTTGTTGAAACCATCGTATGTTGAGGGATCTGTGCAATGTAAAGTATAGGACAGTGGTCTACAACCTGCGGACCTCCAGATGTTGCAAAATTACAACACCCAGCATTCCCGGACAGCCAACGGCTGTCCGGGCATGCTGGGAGTTGTAGTTTTACTACATCTGGAGGTCCGCAGGTTGAAGACCACTGCTATTGGAAGTTATACTCACATGTCCCCGCCGCTCCGGACCGTCACCGCTCGTCACCGCTGCCCTGGATGTCGCCCTCCATCGCTGTCGCCGCGTCCCCGAGGTGTCCCCGACGCTCCGGCAAGGCCTCTGCTTCCCCGGCATCCTCGTTCTCCATCGCCACCATCACGTCGCTATGCACGCCGCTCCTATTGGATGACGGAACGGCGTGCGCAGCGACGTGATGGCGACGATGGAGAGCGCTGACGATGCAGGGAGCCCCGAGGACAGGTAAGTGATCGTCAGCGGACCACACGGGGCACCGTAAACGGCTATTCGGTGGTAGCTGAAGCGGTCTGCGCTGCAGGATAGCCGTTTATGCGATGGCCCCGACATACAAAAGCATCGTATGTTGATGCCGCCTTCAACATGTGATGGTCTCTGAGAGTGATCGTATGCTGAAATGATCGTATGTTGATGCTGCCTCTGAGAGGCCATCGCATGTTGAAATTATCACATGTCGGGGCCATCGTAGGTCGGGGGGGTCACTGTAGTGACCTATATTGTGGTCCACAGATGCAGGACCTCCACCCCAGCGTAGGTGCACAACTGTACTTGGGGTTGAGGACCGCCTGCCATTTGCCCCCTGTACCTAGCCCAGGATCCAGCGGTATACCTTCGGGTGGTGTAGAGGTTAAACCACACCCTGGCGTCACGAATACAAGGGGTTAATGCCATCTTCCCCTAGGGTAATTCCATCTGCCCTCATCAGACCCTCACCACATATTTATAAATAACGGCAGATGTAACGTATCAGGATAGAACAGAATTATGACATAAAATACAGAACGTTCCGATTCTCCCGGGGAATCGGGTGTTTTTTGTGTAGTATTAAATCTTTAAGGCACAAAAGATGTCGGAGTCTCGGAGGCGTATTTACAAAGCCGATCACCGTCCCCTCGCCGCTGTTCAGACGGCGCAATGAATTTTAGCAATTTTTCAAATCTGTCAAAGCAGAGAGTGGAAGCGCGCCAGCGGGCATTAGTCGGGAAGGAACGCTGGCACCGATGTCTTCATTTACTCCGTAAACCCAAAATGACAGAAATACTTAACAGATGTGCGAAAATCTTCAGAGGAGCAGGAACGTGCAAAGAAGGAATATAAGGGAGTAGACCAGTGATTCCTAATCAAGGTGCCTCCAGCTGTCTGGGCATGCTGGGAGTTGTAGTTTTGCAACAGCTGGAGGCACCTTGATTAGGAAACACAGATAAAAGCAATCCAATGATTGCTTATAAAATACTTTGTCTGTGTGGGCATGCTGGGAGTTGTAGTTTTGCAACAGCTGGAGGCACCTTGGTTAGGAAACGCTAGTTAACCTTAAAGGGGTTAACTTTCAGTACTTATGAGCTGCTGAAGTTGAGTTGTTCTTTTCTGTCTAAGTGCTCCCTGATGACACCTGTCTCAGGAACTGTCCAGAGTAGAAGCAAATCCCCATAGCAAACCTCTTCTACTCTGTGCAGTTCCCGAGACAAGCAGAGGTGTCAGCAGAGAGCACTGTTGCCAGACAGAAAACAACAACTCAACTTCAGCAGCTGATAATTATTGGAAGGATTAAGATTTTTTAATAGAAGTAATTTACAAATCTGTAACTTTCTGGACCCAGTTGATATATATATATAATTCCTGGAATACCCCTTTAATTCACAGATATCTCCCTCACGTGTTTTCGTATTTAATGTGAATGTTGCTATTTCGTAGGTGACGTAATATTCTGCTGAACAGTATAGAAACGGCTGATGTGACGATCCTGCGGTGTCGCGCCTGTCATGGCGCCGGGTTTATTATAGCGCTTGTGCTGAGCTGTGCGGACTGAAGTTATATATAAACCTTCATATTGTTTCTATTTCGGGACATTCACCATCCTGCTCCGCGCAGCCATCTCCACCGTGGTCTCTCGTCTGACCGTATAGATGGCGGCTCGTACAGATCGCTTCACGCTCCAGATATCAAGGGGTTTAATGAAATGATGACAACCCCAGATCTGTCCTATTTGTTTCCCCCTCTGTGCCCCCGTGTGAACCTGCACCCAGCGCAACCGGCCGGAAACAATGACGGCGTTCGCCGGCGACATTTTATGTTTTATTTACATTGATCCCAACAGGAACTTTAAATTGACACAAAGAAAAGCAGAATGGGCATAGAGGGCGTTTATAAAGTTTTCAGACCCTTTGGCTATGTTCACACTTCTGGAATGTCCGCTTGCGGACATTCCAGAAGTGTGAACATAACCAAAGGGTCTGAAAACTTTATAAACACACTATTCCCATTCTGCATCCCCTGCGGCCGCTGGCATGACATTCTGGCGCTAAAACCGCGCGGTAATGCAGCATCTCATAGACAGCAATGCATCCTGTGCAGCGCAGCAGAATACCATTCAATACAACAGGACTCTGCTGCTGCGGAATCTTCCGCCGAATTCCACGGATATTCCGTACATGTGACCACGGCCTTACACTATTTTTCACAATTTGTTATGTTGCACCTCATGTTTCCCATCATCCTGCACCTAAAACCCCATGAGGACAAAGGGGGAGATTTATCATTGCCTTCCTGACGTTTTATTGGCTGAAATTTGGCGCAAAATTTTTGCGCAGTTAGTTTTGGCGCAATTTCCGAATAGACAACTTTATCAAAAGTGACTGTGACATGCAGGGCTCCATTCCTGACTATGAGGTGGAGGAGATTTATTAACTGCGTTTTTTTTTTTTTAAATGGCGCAAAAATATTGTGCAAAAGTAAAAGAAAAAACATTAATACCACCTCCGCCTTGCCGTAGAAAAATGACATACTACGGCAAGTTCTGAGGTGATCTTTCATTTGTGCAAAATTTATCAATGTCATAAATTTGGCGCACATAAGCCAAAAACACAGAAAAATAAATAAATAAATAAATAAAATAAAAAAGGCTGTGAAGTGGCTGCACACAGACACATATTGATAGATCTCCCCCAAAGAGATCAGTGTTTCGGAAGGGGAAGCTCCGCAGAGTGGACTGCGCAGCGAAACCCCATTGACAGAAATGCTGCATCAGAATTTACAAATGTCATAGAGATGGGTGAATCGAAGCTGGCGAAGTTGAATTCGTTCTGAATTTCATGAAAAATTCTATTCTGAACAAATCCAAATGTCCTCACGCTTCGTGGTAACGAATCGCTTCATTCGTCATTTTGTGTGGGCCGGGGGGCTGAAATGGCGGCTACACGTGTGAGGACATGGGGCAAGAAAGTCTGGGAAAGAGGGATGGCGGGTAGGCAGGATCACCCTGAATCACAAGTATGCAGCCAGTCCTGTGATGTCACAGCCCTGCATGCACACTAATCACCGTTACTGACAATACAGCTCTTTACAACGGCAAATCCATTCACCTCAAGCCCTCATTCATTCTGGCTAGAGAGAGCAGGGACTGTGTGCACACTAATCACCATTACTGACAATACAGATCAGCACAGGGGAAATCCAGTCAACTTAATCTCGCATTCATTCTGGCTAGAGAGAGAGAGAGAGAGAGAGAGAGAGAGAGCAGAGACTGTGTGCACACTAATCACCGTTACTGACAATACAGATCAGGACTGGGGAAATTAATTCACCTCAAGCATCACTGCAGGCATACAGGGAGAGTTTAGAAGTGGTTTCATAGTTTGCCAATTGGGATCATTACAGGAAGCAATGCCCATTCAAAGGCTGCAAGCAACCATAGTGCATCCAGGCTCTGTCATTGCGCCGATCTGTGGCGGTGATTCTAATAGCGATGCCGGTAATCTGCATGTTATTCTGAAAAACAGTATTATTTCACTAGCACAGCACACTCCCTATGCGTGTTAAAACAAAGCAAAGTGTTCTACTCCCCTATTGAGACGTTTTTAATAGCGATTCGACATGAATATATTCGGATCAAACCAAATCTTTTCGGAAAATTCGGAGAATCGGCCAAATTGAATTTTTGAAGAATTTGCTCATCTCTATAATGTCATCACCCACAGAAATCCCACAATCAGAACAGTCCTGACAGAGCTGACGGCCATTTGTTGTTACTCTCTTTCTGTACATAGGTTTACTTGCAGTCCTATGTAAACCCACAGATGTTTCTCACATTTTTCAAATCTGTCAGAGGAAGCGTGCCAGCGGGCATTAGTCGGGAAGGAGCGATGGCACCGAAGTCATCGCAAGGAGCAGGAACGTGCAGAGAAGTAATTGTGCAAAGTAGATATTTAAGCTTTTACCAGTGTTTCCTAACCAAGGTGCCTCCAGCTGTTGCAAAACTACAATTCCCAGCATGCCCGGACAGCCGAAGGCTGTCCGGGCATGCTGGGAGTTGTAGTTTTGCAACAGCTGGAGGCACCTTGGTTAGGAAACACTGGTAAAAGCTTATGTCTGTCTGTCTGAGCATGCTGGGAGTTGTAGTTTTGCTACAGCAGGAGGCACCTCTGTTAGGAAAACACTGGTATAAGCAATAATTGCTTATAAAAGTCTTTAGCTGTCCGGGCATGCTGGGAGTTGTAGTTTTGCCACAGCTGGAGGCACCTTGGTTAGGAAACACTGGTAAAAGCTTATGTCTGTCTGTCTGAGCATGCTGAGAGTTGTAGTTTTGCTGTAGCAGGAGGCACCTCAGTTAGGAAAACACTGGTACAGAGGTCCCTCAACATACGATGGTAATCCGTTCCAAATGAACCATCGTTAGTTGAAACCATCGTATGTTGAGGGATCCGTGCAATGTAAGGTATAGGAGGTAATACTCACCTGTCCCTGCCGCTCCGGACCGTCACCGCTGCCCTGGATGTCGCCCTCCATCGCTATCGCCGCGTCCCCGGGATGTCCCTGTCGCTCCGGAACGTCTCTGCTGCCCGGCATCCTCGCTCTCCGTCGCCGCCATCACGTCGCTACGTACGCTGCTCCTATTGGATGACGGGACGGTGTGCGTGACGACGTGATGACCTTGAAGGAGAGCGCCGACGATGCAGGGGACCCCGAAGAGGACGGTCCGGAGCCCCGAGGACATGGAAGTGATGGTCAGGGCACACGGCGCACCGTAAACGGCTATCCGGTGGTAGCTGAAGCAGTCTGCGCTGTAGGATAGCCGTTTATGCGATGGCCCCGACATACAAAAGCATCGTATGTTGATGCTGCCTCTGAGAGTGATCGTATTGTGAAATGGTCGGGGCCATTGTAGGTCGGGGGGTCACTGTATAAGCAATGCAATGATTGCTTATAATAGTCTTTGGTTGTCTGGGCATGCTGGGAGTTGTAGTTTTGCATATATATTAGTGATGTTATGACATCATCAGTCTCCTCTCTGCTGCGTCGTCGCGCTCAGCTTCATCTCCAGGCGGGTGATTCGCCGTCGGTAACGTTATATGGAATAATCATTATTCTCATCAATCATCCGTCGTCTTCCACTGATTTATTACATTGTATCTTATTTCCTGCTCAGTCTCATCCAGTTACGACTCTAATTGTCAGAATCCGGATGATAAATCTCATCTCCTGTCCAGAAGTCTTTGTCATTTGCAGAAAGGAACGTGCTTGTGCGATTTTATTAATCATTAATCTATACTGTGTATAAAGATCCATATGGGCCTGGGGAGGGGTCCGGGCCTCCCAAGGGGGGGGGGGGATGTGCGACTAAGGGGTCCAGAAAAGTCTTTGCAGCAATGTAACTGTTTACTGAACAGTCTGGAGCAGGGACGAGCGCAGACTCAGAAGGGGGCTTGAGCCCCTGCCCTATGAATCTGCCCTATGATGCCCGTAATGATTGGGAATCAGAGCGTGCACCTGCCCCCCCCCCCCCCCCCCCCAAATGTCTGTGCACGTCCCTGGTCTGGTGGGCTCCAATACAGCAAGGGTCAGGCGTCACTTACTTACTGCAGGCCTCTAGTTTATTTGTCCTCTTAATTAGGACGAGTCTTGTTAGTGTCCATCCCAGGATAGCCGGGGTGCTAAAATAAATAATACTCACCTCCCCTGCCCCCCAAAGCTCCCGGTCTGGGGACTTCTGGTCACCCATTGCTCTCTGCATGTAACAGTTTCCAAGATCACAGTTTGGAGCAGGACCTGCCCCCTCAGCCAATCACTGAACAGGACATCCCTGCAGCCAGTTGTGGTGACCACCAGGAGGATGGGGTAGGTAAAGTCTATTATAATGTCATGGGTGGCTTTATTAAGGAAAGAGATGCAGGAAAAAAAACTGAATGATAGCGCAATCCACTCAGATGTTGGTTTAAATAATAATCTTCATTATTAAAGCCAAATTACAACGTGTTTCGAGGCTTACACATGCCTCTTCTTCAGGTAAAAACAGGCTTACATACATGCAGAGTAAAAGTGTCTGTTTAAAACGATTCTCTTGGGGCCACAAAAATAACAAGGCCACGTCCCCTGGGGCGGGGCTATGGACCTGACGTCAGTTTAATGTTAGATGACTAAACGCGCATTTAAAATCGCGAGGCCACGACCCCTGGGGGCAAGGCTACGGACCTAATGAAGTCACGTGGTTTTGGCATATAGATAGAACAGTATAAAATCTGCCAAAACCACTGGACTTCATTATACTATTTAAAGTTTATTTTAAATGCGTGTAGTCATCTAACATTAAACTGACGTCAGGTCCATAGCCCCGCCCCCAGTGGGCATGGCCTCGCGATTTTTGGCGCCAAGAGAATTCTTTTAAACAGACACTTTTACTCTGCATGTATGTAAGCCTGTTTTTAGCTGAGGAAGAGGCATGTGTAAGCCTTGAAATGCGTTGTGATTTGGCTTTAATAATGAAGATTATTATTTAAACCAACATCTGAGTGGATTGCGCTATCATTCCGTTTTTTTCCTGCATCTCTTTCCATTATTACGACCGACCCTGGAAAAGCGGCACCACTTCCTTGGATACCTACGGACACAGTAGTTGGGGCTCAGACACCAACTACCAAAGGTGAGCAGTTTTGCTAGTTTTTGTTCCTACACGAACAATCCAGCAATACAATCCCATGGGAAGCTCTGCCGCTTTCTGTTTTATAGTATATTCATGGGCGGCTTTATGGCTTGTTAACCCTGTTGGTTCCTCTGTATGTTCTTGCACCTTCTGCACATGATAGGAAATCCTTGGCCCCAGGAAGCACGGAGTGATGTGTCTGGGGGGGGGGGGGAGGAGAGGGGGGCGACCCCTGGTGGTCTGGACTCAATTCAGACACATTATTCCCTCTTGACTAGGTGTTTCTCCCTTTTGGAGCAGAACAGGATTTTAGAGATTATTGTCCTCTCAGTGTGGACTAGAGACAGTTTTGGGTAAAATCTTCTGAAATGTAACACGGTGCAGTGATCACCGCGACCGACCCAGATCAGAGTCAGTTTAGAGAATTAGCAATTGGAACTGGAATTGGATTCACTTGAAAAGCCAGGGCTTATTAAAGGGGGATTCCAGGATTTAATTACTACTTCATTCCTAAATAAGGCTGCACTCACACCTCGTTTTCAGTCTACGGTTGCCGGATCAGGCTGGGGGAGGGGAAAACTGTGCGCTCCAGTACCGCAACCAGACCGGTGCTGAAATCCATTTTGTGCTGAAATCCGGTTTTGTGCCTGGTCCGGTCAGAAAACCAGATATGGGTCAAAAGTGAGCCACCCGGAGTCACCGTTTGACTCTGGTCGGCTCATTAAAGTAAATGGACTTGTAAATTGTATGTGTAAGCATGAAGGGAACTTTGGTCACATGACTCAACTTAGTTTCTGTGCAGAAACTACTAGAATGTTCTTCAACATTAAACCCACAGGATGCTGGAATGAAGCCAGTTCACTCAGGGTCTGACCCCAACCATAGTAGTGTATACATGGGATATAGTAGTGTGTAGACGGGATATAGTAGTGTGTAGAGTGGATATAGTGGTGTGTAGACGGGATATACTAGTGTGTAGATGGGATATAGTAGTGTGTAGAGTGGATATAGTGGTGTGTAGACGGGATATAGTAGTGTGTAGACGGGATATAGTAGTGTGTAGATGGGATATAGTAGTGTGTAGAGTGGATATAGTGGTGTGTAGAGTGGATATAGTAGTGTGTAGACGGGATATAGTAGTGTGTAGACGGGATATAGTAGTGTGTAGATGGGATATAGTAGTGTGTAGACGGGATATAGTAGTGTGTAGATGGGATATAGTAGTGTGTAGAGTGGATATAGTGGTGTGTAGACGGGATATAGTAGTGTGTAGACGGGATATAGTAGTGTGTAGATGGGATATAGTAGTGTGTAGAGTGGATATAGTAGTGTGTAGACGGGATATAGTAGTGTGTAGGCGGGATATAGTAGTGTGTAGATGGGATATAGTAGTGTGTAGATGGGATATAGTAGTGTGTAGAGTGGATATAGTGGTGTGTAGAGTGGATATAGTAGTGTGTAGACGGGATATAGTAGTGTGTAGATGGGATATAGTAGTGTGTAGTGTGTAGACGGGATATAGTAGTGTGTAGATGGGATATAGTAGTGTGTAGAGTGGATATAGTGGTGTGTAGACGGGATATAGTAGTGTGTAGACGGGATATAGTAGTGTGGAGATGGGATATAGTAGTGTGTAGAGTGGATATAGTAGTGTGTAGACGGGATATAGTAGTGTGTAGGCGGGATATAGTAGTGTGTAGATGGGATATAGTAGTGTGTAGATGGGATATAGTAGTGTGTAGTGTGTAGACGGGATATAGTAGTGTGTAGATGGGATATAGTAGTGTGTAGTCGGGATGTAGTAGTTGGAGGTTCAGGCCTTGTCAGTATCCATTTCGATCTTCTACAGGAAGTGCCCAATCCTTCATCTCTGTCCGTTCCGCTCTCTGGAGTTTCCCGCTCTTTCTTCCCTCGTTTCATTTCGTCATTGTTCATTGGTTTCCATGGTGATGTTGCACATTTTATACAGTTTGTATTGCAGAATGTGTTATGTATTTTGTCTTATACGTCACATAAGGTGGTGAGTGATATACGAGAGGTTATGGGGAGTTCGGGGGTCAGTATAATACTTCAGGTCCCTGATATATACAGCAGAGTTGTTACAGTGCGGTCCGGCGTCCTGCGCCCTGCGTCCTGCGCCCTGCGTTCCTGCCGCCAGACTTCAGCTCTCTATGTTCTACGTGAAACGTATTGTGGCTGCAGGATGGGCAGAATCTACAGCCGCCACCGGACCCCGGAGCCCGCAGAGACCCTCTGCCAAACTAAACAGGTCAGAGGGGAAACTTAAAGACTGAGAGGTGATGACACTATTGTACTGATATATATATATTTTTGTTAATTTGTTTCCTAAATGCCGAATGAGATCAGTATATATAGTAGTTATACACCTCCCCTCCAGCTCTATCTGTATACTGCTGCTATCTCTATGGGATCAGGATATATAGTAGATATACACTTCACCTCCAGCTTTATCTGTATACTGCTGCTATCTCTGTGGGATCAGGATATATAGTAGTTATACACCTCCCCTCCAGCTCTATCTGTATACTACTACTATCTCTATGGAATCAGGATAGATAGTATTTATACACCTCCCCTACAGCTCTATCTGTATACTACTGCTACTATCTCTATGGGATCAGGATATATAGTAGTCATACACCTTCCCTCTGGCTCTCTCTGTATACTGCTGCTATCTCAATGAGATCAGGATATATAGTAGTTATACACCTCCCCTCCAGCTCTATCTGTATACTGCTGCTATCTCAATGAGATCAAAATATATCGTAGTTATGCACCTCCCCTCCAGCTCTATCTGTATACTGCTGCTGCTATCTCTATGGGATCAGTATATATATAGTAGTTATACATCTCCCCTCCAACTCTATCTGTATACTGCTGCTGTCATCTCTATGAGATCAGTATATATAGTAGTTATACACCTCCCCTCCAGCTCTGTCTGTATACTGCTGCTGTTATCTATATGGGATCAGTATATATAGTAGTTATACACCTCCCCTCCAACTCTATCTGTATACTGCTGCAATCTCTATGGGATCAGTATATATAGTAGTTATACACCTCCCCTCCAGCTCTATCTGTATACTGCTGTTATCTCTATGGGATCAGTATATATAGTAGTTATACACCTCCCCTCCAGCTCTATCTGTATACTGCTGCTGTCATCTCTATGGGATCAGTATATATAGTAGTTATACACCTCCCCTCCAGCTCTGTCTGTATACTGCTGCTGTCATCTCTATGGGGTCAGTATATGTAGTAGTTATACACCTCCCCTCCAGCTCTATCTGTATACTGCAGCTGTCATCTCTATGGGATCAGTATATATAGTAGTTATACACCTCCCCTCCAGCTCTATCTGTATACTGCTGCAGTCATCTCTATGGGATCAGTATATATATAGTAGTTATACACCTCCCCTCCAGCTCTATCTATATACTGCAGCTGTCATCTCTATGGGATCAGTATATATAGTAGTTATACACCTCCCCTCCAGCTCTATCTGTATACTGCTGCTGTCATCTCTATAGGATCAGGATATATAGTAGTTATACACCTCCCCTCCAGCTCTATCTATATACTGCTGCTATCTCTATGGGATCAGTATATATAGTAGTTATACTCCTCCCCTCCAGCTCTATCTGTATACTGCTGCTATCTCTATGGGATCAGTATATATAGTAGTTATACCCCTCCCCTTTACCCCTGTACCCTCTATAGCTGCACCCAGATGACAGTCTAATTGTTTATTTAAAGTCCTATATAAACCCTATGGATCTTATTTCAGGTAATGACATGGAGTAACAATCTCAGCTCTGCTTCATCACTTTATACATTCCTCCAGTTCTCAGTTCTGCAGATAAATAGAAGACGGATTGTAATAAAATGTAAGAACAGTTCCGTGAATGTGTAAATCAATGATTTGGGGGCGCCCTCGCCCCGCGGGGTGCTATGTGGATTCTTTCAGCTCATGGATGTTGCACCAAGTGACACATGAAAGGCGTCCGTGTGGGCGCCGCTCGCTCAACAATTCTTAAGTTGGGGGTTCCAGGCGGATGCGGGATTAATCGGCTGCTGGTTGCCATTGGAAACCGTGTTTATTAAATAGAAAATTAATCTCAAGGAGAAAATAATCACTTAGGTATCGAACAGTTTCTGGCTCTTTCCGTGGATTTCCTTTTATGTGATAACAATGACAATCCTGAGCGGCGCGATCACATGGTGTAGGCGAGCGTTTTATTATTACGTAAATGCCGTCATTGAAATTGTACAGAACTCATTTTCTCAGGCTCAGGGAACGTCTCACTTGTTGCTCTTTACTTATCCGCCGCTGAAGACGTCTCCCGATACCGAGAGACTCAACATACTGTGCCAAGCGCTGCCTCCGAGACAGGGACGTGACATCAGAGCCACGCCCCCTAGTTACGTCACGCACCTCCATTCATGTCTATGGGAGGGGGCGCTGCCTCCGAGACGAAGACGTGACGTCAGAGCCACGCCCCCTAGTTACGTCACGCACCTCCATTCATGTCTATGGGAGGGGCGCTGCCTCCGAGACAGGGACGTGACGTCAGAGCCACGCCCCCTAGTTACGTCACGCACCTCCATTCATGTCTATGGGAAGGGGCGCTGCCTCCGAGATGGGGACGTGATGTCAGAGCCACGCCCCCTAGTTACATCACGCACCTCCATTCATGTCTATGGGAGGGGGCGCTGCCTCCGAGACGAAGACGTGACGTCAGAGCCACGCCCCCTAGTTACGTCACGCACCTCCATTCATGTCTATGGGAGGGGCGCTACCTCCGAGACGGGGACGTGACGTCAGAGCCACGCCCCCTAGTTACGTCACGCACCTCCATTCATGTCTATGGGAGGGGGCGCTGCCTCCGAGACAGGGACGTGACATCAGAGCCACGCCCCCTAGTTACGTCACGCACCTCCATTCATGTCTATGGGAGGGGCGCTACCTCCGAGACGGGGATGTGACGTCAGAGCCACGCCCCCTAGTTACGTCACGCACCTCCATTCATGTCTATGGGAGGGGGCGCTGCCTCCGAGACAGGGACGTGACGTCAGAGCCACGCCCCCTAGTTACGTCACGCACCTCCATTCATGTCTATGGGAGGGGACGCTGCCTCCGAGACAGGGACGTGACATCAGAGCCACGCCCCCTAGTTACGTCACGCACCTCCATTCATGTCTATGGGAGGGGGCGCTGCCTCCGAGACAGGGACGTGATGTCAGAGCCACGCCCCCTAGATACGTCACGCACCTCCATTCATGTCTATGGGAGGGGGCTCTGCCTCCGAGATGGGGACGTGACGTCAGAGCCACGCCCCCTAGTTATGTCACGCACCTCCATTCATGTCTATGGGAGGGGGCGCTGCCTCCGAGACAGGGACGTGATGTCAGAGCCACGCCCCCTAGATACGTCACGCACCTCCATTCATGTCTATGGGAGGGGGCTCTGCCTCCGAGATGGGGACGTGACGTCAGAGCCACGCCCCCTAGTTACGTCACGCACCTCCATTCATATCTATGGCAGGGGGCGCTGCCTCCGAGACAGGGACGTGACATCAGAGCCACGCCCCCTAGTTATGTCACGCACCTCCATTCATGTCTATGGGAGGGGGCGCTGCCTCCGAGACGGGGACGTGACGTCAGAGCCACGCCCCCTAGTTACGTCACGCACCTCCATTCATATCTATGGGAGGGGGCGCTGCCTCCGAGACAGGGATGTGATGTCAGAGCCACGCCCCCTAGTTATGTCACGCACCTCCATTCATATCTATGGGAGGGGGCGCTGCCTCCGAGACAGGGACGTGACATCAGAGCCACGCCCCCTAGTTACGTCACGCACCTCCATTCATGTCTATGGGAGGGGCGCTACCTCCGAGACGGGGACGTGACGTCAGAGCCACGCCCCCTAGTTATATCACGCACCTCCATTCATGTCTATGGGAGGGGGCGCTGCCTCCGAGACAGGGACGTGACGTCAGAGCCACGCCCCCTAGTTACGTCACGCACCTCCATTCATATCTATGGGAGGGGGCGCTGCCTCCGAGACAGGGACGTGACGTCAGAGCCACGCCCCCTAGTTACGTCACGCACCTCCATTCATGTCTATGGGAGGGGGCGCTGCCTCCGAAACTGTGACGTGACGTCAGAGCCACGCCCCCTAGTTACGTCACGCACCTCCATTCATATCTATGGGAGGGGGCGCTGCCTCCGAGACAGGGACATGACGTCAGAGCCACGCCCCCTAGTTACGTCACGCACCTCCATTCATGTCTATGGGAGGGGGCGCTGCCTCCGAGACAGGGACGTGACGTCAGAGCCACGCCCCCTAGTTACGTCACGCACCTCCATTCATGTCTATGGGAAGGGGCGCTGCCTCCGAGATGGGGACGTGACGTCAGAGCCACGCCCCCTAGTTACGTCACCCACCTCCATTCATATCTATGGGAGGGGGCGCTGCCTCCGAGACGGGGACGTGACGTCAGAGCCACGCCCCCTAGTTACGTCACGCACCTCCATTCATGTCTATGGGAGGGGGCGCTACCTCCGAGACAGGGACGTGACGTCAGAGCCACACCCCCTAGTTACGTCACGCACCTCCATTCATGTCTATGGGAGGGGACGCTGCCTCTGAGACAGGGACGTGACATCAGAGCCACGCCCCCTAGTTACATCACGCACCTCCATTCATGTCTATGGGAGGGGGCGCTGCCTCCGAGACGAAGACGTGACGTCAGAGCCACGCCCCCTAGTTACGTCACGCACCTCCATTCATGTCTATGGGAGGGGGCGCTGCCTCCGAGACGGGGACGTGACGTCAGAGCCACGCCCCCTAGTTACGTCACGCACCTCCATTCATATCTATGGGAGGGGACGCTGCCTCCGAGACAGGGACGTGACGTCAGAGCCACGCCCCCTAGTTACGTCACCCACCTCCATTCATATCTATGGGAGGGGACGCTGCCTCCGAGACGGGGACGTGACGTCAGAGCCACGCCCCCTAGTTACGTCACGCATCTCCATTCATGTCTATGGGAGGGGGCACTGCCTCCGAGACGGGGACGTGACGACAGAGCCACGCCCCCTAGTTACGTCACGCATCTCCATTCATGTCTATGGGAGGGGGCGCTGCCTCCGAGACAGGGACGTGACGTCAGAGCCACGCCCCCTAGGGGTTCCCAATTGGTGCACAGGCCCCCAGATATACATGATCACCCAGGTAGGGTTCCTATTTAAATAATTATACCCCCTTAAAAATATCTCTATGGACGTTTTACACTTACTGCTGCCTGTAAAGATCGCAGGACCTTGCTTTCGGGCCGGGGGATGCACGATGTGCGGGCCGGGGGATGCGCGATGTGCGGGCCGGGGGATGCACGATGCGCACGTCAAGTGACGTCATCCCAGGCGCCGCACGGGACGTCAGCGTCACGCCGCTGCCTATGCGTCCCGGCGTCCTGCGCTTCCTATGATGTCACGGATAGTGCGCACCGCTTCAGGAAGGAGGCCGCAGGTACAATACACACGCTGCGCACACATTTAAAATTCTTCCGGCATTTAGCGCTGCTTGCCCGAAGCCGGGCTAAATGCTGTAAGAATCCACCTGCCCGGTGCTCAAAACTGCATGTCCCGGGCGTCGGGCTATATAATTTCCACATCCCTGATATATACATATAGAAAGTTTTTTCCTGGAATACCCCTTTAAGAACGAAGAACAAAACCATGAAAACATTATTTCCTCACAAAAACATAATAATGAATATTTACTGCAAATCATTGTGGCTTCTGCCGTTGTCGTTCAGAGACCAGTTCAGAAATGCGCGGCTTTACCTTGGCAAGTGCCGCCCGCTCTCATGTCATTTTCACAACAAAGTCTGTTCCTTTTCTTCGTTTTTATGTCCTCGAAAAGGATTGCTCGCAAAGATATGTTGTAAGTGCCCGGAAGTGGTGCGTTCCAGCATGGGGCGCATTCAGGCGATCGCGTAGGAGCGGAGCCACAAGGACAGGAGGCTTCCTTTAGAGTAGGGTAAAACAGTACTCTGAGATCTGTGAGGTGGGACAGGATCATCTACAGCCAATGATGGACAAGGAGGGAGTCATCACCAATCATGAGTCAGGTGTGTGTCTTCACCCCGCCGAACCCACGAGACTGACTCACCGAACCCCTGGGGTTAAAGGGGTTATTCCAGGCAAAACCTTTTTTTATATCTATCAACTGGCTCCGGAAAGTTAAACCGATTTGTAAATTACTTGTATTAAAAAATCTTAATCCTTCCAATAGTTATTAGCTCCTGAAGTTTTCTGTCTAACTGCTCAATGATGATGTCACGTCTCAGGAGCTGTGCATGATGGGAGAATATCCCCATAGGAACTGCACAGCTCCCGGGACGTGACTCATCAGAGAGCAGTTAGACAGAAAACAACAACTCAACTTCAGAAGCTAATAACTATTGGAAGGATTAAGATTTTTTAATAGAAGTAATTTACAAATCTGTTTACCTTTCCGGAGCCAGTTGATATATATATATAAAAAGTTTTGGCCTGGAATACCCCTTTAAGAACCACCGCACTAAACAGTAGGACATTTAATGATGTAGCTTCATGTTTGATTTTAGATACACGGGAGCGATAATAAATGGCCACGCAGGAGGAGGTCGCCTTTATCTGCCGTATTTAAGTCATTCTAAATAAAAATATTTTCTCTAAGCCGCTGATTTGTGCCTCATTAGATCGGCGTCCCGGACATTAACCCCCACAGTTCATTATTTTCCTTAGTTTCACTGATATTTTTTAGTATTTTTTCCTATAATGAACTATGTGAAGCCTCATGACCAGTAATTGTGGGTAACATCACTCGCTCCATAATCCAGATATAGATATCGACTGTATGTGGTAGAAGTAGCAGAGCTGAGTTTGTCATAAAAAAATGACACTACTTTTTCTTAAAGGGGTACTCCCGTGGAAAAACCAACTGGTGCCAGAAAGTTAAACAGATTTGTAAATTACTTCTGTTAAAAAATCTTAATCATTTCAATAGTTTTTAGCGGCTGTATACTACAGAGGAAATGCTTTACTTTTTAGATTTTTCTGATGTCATGACCACAGTGCTCTCTGCTGACCTCTGCTGTCCATATTAGGAACTGTCCAGAGCAGCATATGTTTGCTATGGGGATTTTCTCCTGCTCTGGACAGTTCCTAAAATGGACAGCAGAGGTCGGCAGAGAGCACTGTGGTCATGACATCAGAGAAATCCAAAAAGTAAAGCATTTCCTCTGTAGTATACAGCCCCTAAAAAGTACTGGAAGGATTAAGATTTTTTTAATTTACAAATCTGTTTAACTTTCTGGCACCGGTTTATTTAGAAAATAAAAGTTTTCAATGGGAGTACCCCTTTAACTAAAGTGACAAAGAGCAAAGTGAATAGGAGAGGTTATGTCTGTCACATGCATGACTAGGCACTGTTCATACCGTACACGAGTAGACAACGTCATCTTCAACCGCACCTGAAGCCCAAACGTGAGTGGTGCTCAGTCTGAAGCAGGTATACAATCCAATGGGACAATAGACTACAGAGATGGCACTCACCAAAAGGGTCTTCTTTATTCCAATTCTACAGTGCATAAAGTAAAGGCAGGTAGAAGCAAGAGGGTAGGGGCATCCATCCGGATGCCCCTGCCCTCTGCTTCTACCTGCCTTTGTCTATATGCACCATAGAATTGGAATAAAGAAGACCCCTTTTGGTGAGTGCCGCCTCTGTCCTCTGTTGTCCCATTAAAGTGGCAAAGAGTTTTGGGCAATGAGATTCAGACTCCTGGAATCTCTGCTGATAAAAAGGACAGCAGTGTTTATATGAGCAATAAATGTATATAGGGTGACAGTATATGGAATAATTTTATATGTGGGGGCACAGTGTGTTAAATGTTATATGTGGGGGCACAGTGGGATTTATTGTGTACAGTATATAATTTGTTCATTAGAAGGTACCGCATATAATTAATTTATTATGGAGCACAGTATATCATTAATTCATTATGGGGCACAGTATATAACTAAATTATTATGGGGCACAGTATATAATTTATTCATTAGGTGGCACAGAATATCATTAATTATGGGACACAGTATATAACTAATTTGATATGGGGAACAGTATATCATTAATTTATTATGGGGCACAGTATATAACTCATTTTTTATGGGGCGCAGTGTATAATTAATTTATTATAGGGCACAGTATATCAATAATTTACTATGGGGCACAGTATATAACTAATTTATTATGGAGCACAGTTTATCATAAATTTATTGTGGGGCACAGTATATCATTAATTTATTATGGGGCACAGTTTATCATAAATTTATTGTGGGGCACAGTATATCATTAATTTATTGTGGGGCACAGTATATAACTAATTTATTGTGGGGCACAGTATATCATTAATTTATAATATCGCGTAGTATATAACTAATTTATTATGGGCCACAGTATATCAATAATTTATTATTGGGCACAGTATATAATTAATTTATAATATCGCGTAGTATATAACTAATTTATTATGGGGCACAGTATATCATTAATTTATTATTGGGCACAGTATATAATTAATTTATTATGGGGCACAGTATATAATGAATTTATTATGGGGCACAGTATATCATTAATTTATTATGGGGCACAGTATATCATTAATTTATTATGGGGCACAGTATATCATTAATTTATTATGGGGCACAGTATATCATTCATTTATTATGGGGCACAGTATATCATTAATTTATTATGGGGCACAGTATATCATTAATTTATTATGGGGCACAGTATATCATTAATTTATTATGGGGCACAGTATATCATTAATTTATTATGGGGCACAGTATATCATTAATTTATTATGGGGCACAGTATATCATTAATTTATTATGGGGCACAGTATATCATTAATTTATTATGGGGCACAGTATATCATTAATTTATTATGGGGCACAGTATATCATTAATTTATTATGGGGCACAGTATATCATTAATTTATTATGGGGCACAGTATATCATTAATTTATTATGGGGCACAGTATATCATTAATTTATTATGAGGCACAGTATATCATTAATTTATTATGGGGCACAGTATATCATTAATTTAATATGGGGCACAGTATATCATTAATTTATTATGGGGCACAGTATATCATTAATTTATTATGGGGCACAGTATATCATTAATTTATTATGGGGCACAGTATATAATTAATTTATTATGGGGCACAGTATATCATTAATTTATTATGGGGCACAGTATATCATTAATTTATTATGGGGCACAGTATATCATTAATTTATTATGGGGCACAGTATATCATTAATTTATTATGGGGCACAGTATATCATTAATTCACATATGAGAGAACAGGTATAATGTATTTTACATTTTATGGTTATAGTGAATGTTTCTGGAGTGGAATAGTTTTAGGATCTAAAAAATGTGACAGCATCACAATATATAATAGTCTCATAAATATATAATATAGTATATAATATAGTAATGCTGGCACTGCCGTACTTTATCAATAACCAGGATTGTACACAGACTCAGGCTATAGTGTCCGGGATCCCAACGGTGCACGTGTCAGAGTAGAAGCAGCGTCTCAAATGAAACAACCGGAGAGGAACAGAATCTCTGCAGCACACGTCTCAGATCCAACACAGCTTTATTGACAGCAAAGTGCTGCGCACAGACAAAAAATGTTTTACTCTTACAGATTCTTCACAGCTTCCTCTGTTGTCTGTGCGCTTCACTTTGCTGTCAATAAAGTTGTTGGATCAGAGACATGTGCTGCAGAGATTCTGTTCCTCTCTGGTTGTTCCACAATGTATAATAGTATTTTATTCAAAGGGTACAGTGTGTGTCAGTATTATATTCAGAGGGTACAGTGTGTGTCAGTATTATATTCAGAGAGTACAGTGTGTGTCAGTATTATATTCAGAGAGTACAGTGTGTGTCAGTATTATATTCAGAGGGTACAGTGTGTGTCAGTATTATATTCAGAGGGTACAGTGTGTGTCAGTATTATATTCAGAGGGTACAGTGTGTGTCAGTATTATATTCAGAGGGTACAGTGTGTGTCAGTATTATATTCAGAGGGTACAGTGTGTGGCAGTATTATATTCAGAGGGTACAGTGTGTTTCAGTATTATATTCAGAGGGTACAGTGTATTTCAGTATTATATTCAGAGGGTACAGTGTGTGTCAGTATTATATTCAGAGGGTACAGTGTGTGTCAGTATTATATTCAGAGAGTACAGTGTGTGTCAGTATTATATTCAGAGGGTACAGTGTGTGTCAGTATTATATTCAGAGGGTACAGTGTGTGTCAGTATTATATTCAGAGGGTACAGTGTGTGGCAGTATTATATTCAGAGGGTACAGTGTGTGGCAGTATTATATTCAGAGGGTACAGTGTGTTTCAGTATTATATTCAGAGGGTACAGTGTATTTCAGTATTATATTCAGAGGGTACAGTGTGTGTCAGTATTATATTCAGAGGGTACAGTGTGTGGCAGTATTATATTCAGAGGGTACAGTGTGTTTAAGTATTATATTCAGAGGGTACAGTGTGTTTAAGTATTATATTCAGAGGGTACAGTGTGTTTCAGTATTATATTCAGAGGGTACAGTGTGTGTCAGTATTATATTCAGAGGGTACAGTGTGTTTAAGTATTATATTCAGATGTTACAGTGTGTGGCAGTATTATATTCAGAGGGTACAGTGTGTTTAAGTATTATATTCAGAGGGTACAGTGTGTTTCAGTATTATATTCAGAGGGTACAGTGTGTGTCAGTATTATATTCAGGGTGACAGTGTGTGTCAGTATTATATTCAGGGTGACAGTGTGTGGCAGGATTATATTCAGGGTGACAGTGTGTGGCAGGATTATATTCAGGGTACAGTGTGTGGCAGGATTATATTCAGGGTGACAGTGTGTGTCAGGATTATTTTCAGGGTAACAGTGTGTGGCAGGATTATATTCAGGGTGACAGTGTGTGGCAGGATTATATTCAGGGGGCATAGTGTGTGGCAGGGTTATAATAATTGTTGTCGTTATATAGAGGATGAGGATCTAGTGACAAAGTGAAAAACAAATGATGTCAGACTCTGCAGAGGACGATGTGGCGGGGAGAAGGGGCACCGTGGAAACATTGCTCCATGCAAAGCATTATGGATGTTTTTCAATAAGACTGCAGCTAAACCTGTGATGGTTCCTATTCATCCATAAAACAGCAGTGACCAGTACAGCTCTGCTACATCCTCACCGGGTTTTGCACATTTTGGCGATAAGATATAGATTTAATAATAAACGTTGCCAAGTTAAGATCCCCCAATGGACTCAATTCCCCTTCTAACAAACTAACAAAGGCTAATTCTTACAAATCTGTGAACATCCTCGGATCTGCAAACACCATAAAGGCGAAACATATGGACAGGGATTAAAAGACGTAAAACGGTCTCAGGAAATTAGGCAGATAAAGTTAAATGGAAGTGGAAAGCAATGTGCACAATGTCTTAGAAGGGCCCTTGTGTCATCAAGCAGAAAATACAATCTCAGGGCGATATTACCAGTTTAATTAAGTTTTGAGGTCCGGGCCGACAGGAGAGGAGCGGCACGCGCCTCCAAACATCACTGCGTAGAGAACGCTCATGTGATACTTTACAGACATTGTTAGATTGGTCATGATAGGGCATATAAAGGGACAGAAACTGAGGGGCCTCCACCATCTAGGGCAGGTACTGAGGGGCCTCCACCATCTAGGGCAGATATTGAGGGGCCTCCATCATCTAGGGCAAATACTAAGTGGCCTCCACCATCTAGGGCAGATATTGAGGGTCCTCCACCATCTAGGGCAGATACTGAGGGGCCTTCACCATCTAGGTCAGATACTGAGAGGCCTCCACCATCTAGGGCAGATACTGAGGGGCCTTCACCATCTAGGGCAGATACTGAGGGGCCTCCACCATCTAGGGCAGATACTGAGGGGCCTTCACCATCTAGGGCAAATACTGAGGGCCCTCCACCATCTAGGGGCAGATACCCAGGTTCCGGCTCGATCTAGGGCAGATACTGAGGAGCCTTCACCATTTAGGGCAGATACTGAGGGGCCTTCACAATCTAAGGCAGATACTGAGGTTCCTCCCCCATCTAGGGCAGATACTGAGGGGCCTTCACCATCTAGGGCAGATACTGAGGGGCCTTCATAATCTAGGGCAGATACTGAGGGGCCTCCACCATCTAGGGCAGATACTGAGGGGCCTTCACCATCTAGGGCAGATACTGAGGGGCCTTCACCATCTAGGGCAGATACTGAGGGGCCTCCACCATCTAGGGCAGATACTAAGGGGCCTTCACCATCTAGGGCAGATACTGAGGGGCCTTTACCATCTAGGGCAGATACTGAGGGGCCTCCACCATCTATGGTAGATACTGAGGGGCCTCCACCATCTATCAATGGTACAGTGGGGCAAAAAAGTATTTAGTCAGCCAGCCACCAATTGTACAAGTTCTCCCACTTATAAAGATGAGAGGTTGTAATTTTCATCATAGGTTATAACCTCAACTATGAGAGACAGAATGAGAAAAAAAAATCCATAAAATCATATTGTCTTATTTTTAATGAATTTATTTGCTAATTATGATGGAAAATAAGTATTTGGTCAATAAGAAAAGTTCATCTCAATACTTTGTTATATCCCCTTTGTTGGTAATGACAGAGGTCACATGTTTTCTGTCTTCACAAGGTTTTCACACACTGTTGCTGGTATTTTGGCCCATTGCTCCATGCAGATCTCCTCTAGAGCAGTGATGTTTTGGGGCTGTCGCTGGGCAACATGGACTTCCAACTCCCTCCAAAGGTTTTCTATAGGGTTGAGATCTGGAGACTGGATAGGCCACTCCAGGACCTTGAAATGCTTCTTACGAAGCCACTCCTTCGTTGCCCGGGCGGTGTGTTTGGCATCATTGTCATGCTGAAAGACCCACCCACGTGTCATCTTCAATGCCGTTGCTGATGGAAGGAGGTTTTCACTCAAAATCTCACGATACATGGCCCTATTCATTCTTTCCTTTACACAGATCAGTCGTCCTGGTCCCATTGCAGAAAAACGGCCCCAAGGCATGATGTTTCCACCCCCATGCTTCACAGTAGATATTGTGTTCTTTAGATGCAACTGAACATTCTTTCTCCACCAAACACAACGAGTTTTTTCCAAAATGTTCTACTTTGGTTTCATCTGACCATATAACATTCTCCCAATCCTCTTCTGGATCATCCAAATGCTCTTTAGCAAACTTCAGACGGACCCGGACATGTACTGGCTTAAGCAGGGAGACACATCTGGCACTGCATGATTTGAGTCCCTGGTGGCGTAGTGTGTTACTGATGGTAGCCTTTGTTACTTTGGTCCCAGCTCTCTGCAGGTCATTCACTTGGTCCCCTGTGTGGTTCTGGGATTTTTGCTCACCGCTCTTGTGATCATTTTGACACCACGGGGTGAGATCTTGCATGGAGCCCCAGATGGAGGGAGATTATCAGTGTCTTATATGTCTTCCATTTTCTAATAATTGCTCCCACAGTTGATTTCTTCCCACCAAGCTGCTTGCCTATTGCAGATTCAGTCTTCCCAGCCTGGTGCAGGTCTACAATTGTTTCTGGTGTCCTTCGCCATCTCTTTGGTCTTGGCCATAGTGGAGTTTGGAGTGTGACTGTTTGAGGTTGTAGACAGGTGTCTTTTATACTGATAACAAGTTCAAACAGGAGCCATTAATACAGGTAACGAGTGGAGGAAAGAGGAGACTCTTAAAGGAGAAGTTACAGGTCTGTGAGAGGCAGAAATCTTACTTGTTTGTAGGTGACCAAATACTTATTTTCCACCATAATTTGCAAATAAATTCTTTAATAATCAGACAATGTGATTTATGGATCTTTTCTCATTCTGTCTCTCATAGTTGAGGTTATAACCTATGATGATAATTACAGTCTCATCTTTATAAGGGGGAGAACTTGTACAATTGGGGGCTGACTAAATACTTTTTTGCCCCACTGTGGATAATAAAGGGGCCTCCATCATTCTATCATCTAGGGCAGTGTTTTCCAACTTTTTTTTTTTTACCCAAATACCCCTTGGCAGTCCATTTTCAAAAATTGTACCCCCCTTCCAAATTAGCAATGTTTGTAATTAATATAGTTGTTGCTATCTCACATTCTATGCTTTTCTTTACTGCATATCCTCTCCCTAGGCCCCCTGATCCTCTCACCACCTATGTACCCATAGACCATACCAGCAGAATACTGAGTGCAGCTCTGGGATATATGGGTACATTTTCAAGCATGGGTTACCTACGAGTTTCCTGCTGCACGTTTGAGCTGTTTTTGTGTGTGTATACAATAGGGAGATAGTGATGTACACCTGAGGGGGTGGTCAGAGGTGTTGACATCACTAAGGGGGTGGAGCTAAGAGACAATATCCGGCCATGCCACCTGAGACTGCAGGGGATGATGCATCATCTCTAGTGAAAGGGAGGAGACAAAAGCTGCTGTGACAACACCACACTGACAATGAGAGGAATACATAACTTCCTGTCACGGGTATTTCAAACAAAAACACGCTGTATTCAATACAACTAGTAAGTAGTCTATATTAGTAAGTTATGTATCTTGGTGTGATCATTTTATTAAAGTACTGGAATATCCCTTTAAGGACTAGGGTCTATTGGAAATTCTGCTTTGTTAAATACATCTAAGTTTATTGCTCCTCTTCCTCCCTCTTTCTGACCCTCTGTGTGGCGGGAGGCAGAGATTTATAAAATAAAAATATACTTAGGTTATTTCAGCTTTAGGGATGGGGGTCTCCTAGTCTAGAGCAGGACCCCCGCTGACAGAAGTATTTGGGCTCACAGGAGACTTCTCAGGTTGACCAAACCACCTGCCCAATGACATCCCCATCTTCATGGGAACCATATGTGGTGCACCCCCACAGTGACCGGGAAACCTTCAATACCCAAGGACCAGCAGAAGCACAAATAAAATGGACGCACATTGCTCACAATGAAAATAACAATAACATAACCCTCTTAAAGTGACATACACACAATTTTAGGAGATAAATATGAAGTTTATTCCTTTTGACTTTGAAGAGTTTTGATCCCATTGTTGGAGCTAATACACAATCAATCCCAAACCCCATCTCCTGTCTGTGGTAACAGGGGGAGGGTAATGGTCATGCTGGGGGGTGGGGGGTGGTATTAAACCCAATGTTCCCTGTGAACTGACTTTCCTTTTGTCAATGTGTGGTGTCCCAGCACCAGAGGCTGTCCTGTGGCTTCGGACTGCCTCGGGCGGACCTGCTGCACCGGTGTTGGGCCCACTGAGAGAGTTCTTGCTGTATTGTTTGTCAGCACTTTCCCAAGAGTTAATATATCTTCATAATTATTTTGTTATGTTGTTCCTATGTGTCAATTAAATGTGTTCTTTATGTGACCTTATGTGACCCTGCCTGCCAATGGGGGACCCCCAAATTCTTCCCCATATAGTGTAGGGGGGAGTTGTTGCCCCAGTGTAATCTGAGCTCCAGTGTGTTGTGTGTGGAGATCTCCAAGGGAAGACCCAACTCAACTCTACTTCATCCGGTCATTCTGCCAGGATCACCCGCACAGTGGAAGGTCATACCCTGCCGGAGGAAGCTACAAGACCTTGACAGAACCCTAGCTACCCCCCAGAATCTTAAATTCTCTAAAGTCAGTATCAATTTATTGGGTGAAAGCACCACAAGTCCCACCAAGGCAACAGGGCCCCCAAGGGGTTATGCTGCATCCTCTCCCTCTGCACCAGACTGTCTGTGTAATACCATCCGCGCCGGACTGTCTGCGTAATACCATCCGCACCGGACTGTCTGTGTAATACCATCCGCATCGGACTGTCTGTGTAATACCATCCGCATCGGACTGTCTGTGTAATACTATCCGCACCGGACTGTCTGTGTAATACCATCCGCACCGGACTGTCTGTGTAATACCATCCGCACAGACTGTCTGTGTAATACCATCCGCACCGGACTGTCTGTGTAATACCATCCGCACCGGACTGTCTGTATTATACCATCCGCACCGGACTGTCTGTGTAATACCATCCGCACCGGACTGTCTGTGTAATACCATCCGCACAGACTGTCTGTGTAATACCATCCGCACCGGACTGTCTGTGTAATACCATCCGCACCGGACTGTCTGTATTATACCATCCGCACCGGACTGTCTGTGTAATACCATCCGCACCGGACTGTCTGTGTAATACCATCCGCGCCAGACTGTCTGTGTAATACCATCCGCACCGGACTGTCTGTGTAATACCATCCGCACCGGACTGTCTGTGTAATACCATCCGCACCGGACTGTCTGTGTAATACCATCCGCACCGGACTGTCTGTGTAATACCATCCGCACCGGACTTTCTGTGTAATACCATCCGCACCGGACTGTCTGTGTAATACCATCCGCACCGGACTGTCTGTGTAATACCATCCGCACCGGACTGTCTGTGTAATACCATCCGCACCGGACTGTCTGTATAATACCATCCGCACCGGACTGTCTGTATAATACCATCCGCACCGGACTGTCTGTATAATACCATCCGCACCGGACTGTCTGTATAATACCATCCGCACCAGACTCTCTGTGTAATACCATCCGCACCGGACTGTCTGTGTAATACCATCCGCGCCTGACTGTCTGTGTAATACCATCCGCGCCGGACTGTCTGTGTAATACCATCCGCGCCGGACTGTCTGTGTAATACCATCCGCGCCGGACTGTCTGTGTAATACCATCCGCGCCGGACTGTCTGTGTAATACCATTTGCGCCGGACTGTCTGTGTAATACCATCCGCGCCGGACTGTCTGTGTAATACCATCCGCGCCGGACTGTCTGTGTAATACCATCCGCACCGGACTGTCTGTGTAATACCATCCGCACCGGACTGTCTGTGTAATACCATCCGCACCGGACTGTCTGTGTAATACCATCTGCACCAGCTCAGTAAAGACAGTTATCCGTAACCTGACGTCGGTGCGTTCATTAATCCCGTGTCTGGCCCAGGAGAAGCTGTCTCCAACCTCGGACCGTGTATAGGATAACAGTGCCCCGGCATCACGAAGTGATCAGGTATTTTCCTACACCACACATGGTACCACAAATTGTTCCTGTAGTGCACAGAATGAGACCTCCAGACTATAATAACAATTGAATTCCTGGTACAAGTCTAATATAACAAATATAACAAAGAAGCTTTGGCCCTGTAGGAATGTTACAGCTTCTTTAGCAAGGTGAATGGATATTTGGTCACTTTTCCTTTCAATACTTGGTTTTTCTTAGTATATGAATGTGCAATATTTAATGTAAATGTTTATACTTCAATATGTTCTCAGTCCAAGCTGCTAAGACTACAGATGAGGATCTTCACAGGTCGCTCGCTGTGGGGCACTGTGTAAACTTTCATTACTTACACGACTGTGATCAGGAAAACTTTCATGATTTGACGGCCAAGTGGCACTAACTCTAATCAGAGGCCAACAAAGAGATATTGTCACGATTCGGCTGGCTGGAGGTGGATCCTCTGTGCCAGAGAGGGATTGGCGTGGACCGTGTTGGTGGACCGGTTCTAAGTTGCTACTGGTATTCACCAGAGCCCGCCGCAAAGCGGGATGGTCTTGCAGCGGCGGTAGCAACCAGGTCGTATCCACCAGCAACGGCTCAACCTCTCTGACTGCTGAAGATAAGCGCGGTACAAGGGAGTAGACAAGAGCAAGGTCGGTCGTAGCAGAAGGTCAGGGCAGGCAGCAAGGATCGTAGTCAGGGGCAACGGCAGGAGGTCTGGAACACAGGCTAGGAACACACAAGGAAATGCTTTCACTGGCACAATGGCAACAAGATCCGGCGAGGGAGTGCAGGGGAAGTGAGGTATAAGTAGGGAGTGCACAGGTGAACATACTGATTAAGCCTGCTGCGCCAATCAGTGGCGCAGTGGCCCTTTAAATTGCAGAAACCCGGCGCGCGCGCGCCCTAAGGAGCGGGGCCGCGCGCGCCGGGACAAGACAGACGGGGAACGGGTCAGGTACGGGAGCCGGGATGCGCATCGCGAGCGGGCGCCTCCCGCATCGCGAATCGCATCCCGGCTGGGAGTGATATTGCAGCGCACCCGGTCAGAAGGTCTGACCGGGGCGCTGCGAATGAGAGGATGCTGCGAGCGCTCCAGGGAGGAGTGGGGACCCGGAGCGCTCGGCGTAACAGTACCCCCCCCTTGGGTCTCCCCCTCTTCTTGGAGCCTGAGAACCTGAGGATAAGACTTTTGTCTAGGATGTTGTCCTCAGGTTCCCAGGATCTCTCCTCTGGGCCACAGTTTTCCCAATCCACCAAAAAAAATCTTTTCCCTCTGACAGTCTTGGAGGCCAGAATCTCCTTCACAGAGAAGACGTCAGATGAACCGGAAACAGGAGTGGGAGAAACAACTTTGGGAGAGAAGCGGTTAATGATGAGTGGTTTAAGGAGAGAGACATGGAAGGCATTGGGAATATGAAGAGAAGGAGGAAGCAGGAGTTTGTAAGAGACAAGGTTAATCTGGCACAAGACTTTGAAAGGGCCAAGATAGCGTGGTCCCAGTTTGTAACTGGGGACACGAAAGCGGACATATTTAGCGGAGAGCCATACCATGTCTCCGGGAGCAAAAATGGGGGGAATTCTTCTTTTCTTATCAGCAAATCTTTTCATCCGGGATGAAGCCTGTAAAAGAGAATTTTGGGTCTCTTTCCATATGGTGGAAAGATCACGAGTCACTTCATCCACAGCGGGCAAACCAGAGGGCAAGGGAGTAGGGAGGGGAGGAAGAGGGTGACGGCCGTACACCACGAAAAATGGGGATTTAGCAGAAGATTCGGAGACTCTGAAGTTGTATGAGAATTCGGCCCATGGTAGAAGATCTGCCCAGTCATCCTGGCGGGAGGAAACAAAATGCCGTAAATAGTCACCCAGGACCTGATTAATTCTTTCTACTTGCCCATTGGATTGGGGATGATAAGAAGAAGAGAAGTTTAATTTGATCTTGAGCTGTTTACAGAGGGCCCTCCAGAATTTAGACACGAATTGGACGCCTCTATCCGAGACGATATGCGTGGGCAAACCGTGAAGGCGAAAAATGTGTACAAAAAATTGCTTTGCCAACTGAGGCGCTGAAGGAAGACCAGGAAGAGGAATAAAATGTGCCATCTTGGAAAATCGATCAACGACCACCCAAACAACTGTGTTGCCACGGGATGAGGGCAAGTCCGTAATAAAGTCCATACCAATCTGTGACCAAGGCTGTTCAGGAACAGGCAGAGGATGAAGGAGACCAGCAGGCTTCTGGCGAGGAGTCTTATCCCGGGCACAGACAGTACAGGCCCGCACGAAATCAACAACATCAGTCTCCAGAGTCGGCCACCAATAAAATCGAGAGATGAGTTGCAAGGATTTTTTGGTGCCCGCATGGCCTGCGAGGTGGGAGGAGTGTCCCCATTTGAGAATCCCGAGACGCTGGCGTGGAGAAACGAAGGTCTTCCCTGGAGGAGTTTGCCTGATGGAGGCTGGAGAAGTGGAGATCAGACAGTCCGGAGGAATGATGTGTTGCGGAGAGACCTCTACTTCAGAGGCATCAGAAGAACGAGAGAGGGCATCGGCCCTAATGTTCTTGTCAGCAGGGCGAAAATGGATTTCAAAGTTAAAACGGGCAAAGAACAACGACCACCTAGCCTGGCGAGGGTTCAGTCGTTGGGCAGACTGGAGATAGGAGAGATTCTTGTGATCAGTGTATATGATAACTGGAAATTTTGATCCCTCCAGCAGGTGCCTCCATTCCTCAAGCGCCAATTTAATGGCCAGTAGTTCTCGATCACCAATGGAGTAGTTTCTCTCCGCCGGAGAGAAGGTCCTAGAAAAAAACCCACAAGTAACAGCATGCCCGGAAGAATTTTTTTGTAGAAGGACAGCTCCAGCTCCCACAGAGGAGGTATCTACCTCCAATAGAAAGGGTTTAGATGGGTCAGGTCTGGAGAGCACGGGAGCAGAAGAAAAGGCAGACTTGAGATGTTTAAATGCGTCTTCCGCTTGGGGAGACCAGGACTTAGGATTGGCATTTTTCTTGGTTAAAGCCACGATAGGGGCCACAATAGTGGAGAAGTGTGGAATGAATTGTCTGTAATAATTGGCGAACCCCAAAAAACGTTGGATAGCACGGAGTCCGGAGGGGCGTGGCCAATCTAAGACGGCAGAAAGTTTATCTGGGTCCATTTGTAGTCCCTGGCCAGAGACCAAGTATCCTAGGAAAGGAAGAGATTGACATTCAAAGAGACATTTCTCCATTTTGGCATAAAGTTGATTGTCCCGAAGTCTCCATGCGGACATGCTGGCGGTGTTCTTCTAAGTTGGCAGAAAAAATCTGAATATCGTCCAGATAAACCACAACACAGGAATATAGGAGATCACGAAAAATTTAATTAACAAAGTCTTGGAAGACGGCAGGGGCGTTGCACAGGCCAAAGGGCATGACCAGATACTCAAAGTGTCCATCTCTGGTGTTAAATGCAGTCTTCCATTCGTCCCCCTCCCTGATGCGGATGAGATTATAAGCACCTCTTAAGTCCAGTTTGGTAAAGATGTGGGCGCCTTGTAGGCGATCAAAGAGTTCTGAGATAAGAGGTAGGGGGTAGCATTTTTTTACCGTGATTTTATTAAGTCCGCGGTAATCAATGCAAGGGCGTAGGGAGCCATCTTTTTTGGAAACAAAAAAAAATCTAGCTCCGGCTGGAGAGGAGGACTTGCGGATAAACCCCTTTTTTATATTCTCCTGGATGTACTCCGACATGTCTAGAGTCTCTGGAGCAGACAGAGGGTAGATTCTGCCCCGGGGTGGAGTAGTACCCGGGAGGAGGTCAATAGGACAGTCATAAGGCCTGTGAGGAGGTAAAGTCTCTGCTTGCTTTTTGCAAAAAACATCAGCATAGTCCATATAAGCCTTAGGAAGACCGGATACCGGGGGAACCACAGGGTCACGACAGGGAGTACTGGGAACCGGTTTAAGACAGTCCCTGAGACAAGAAGTACCCCAGTTCTTGATTTCTCCTGTGGACCAATCAAGGGTTGGGGAATGGCGTTGAAGCCACGGTAATCCAAGAAGAATATCTGAAGTGCAGTTGGAGAGGACCAAAAATTCAATTTTTTCGTGATGGGGTCCGATGCACATTAGGAGAGGTTCCATGCGGTAACGCACGGTACAGTCCAATCTTTCATTGTTAACAGAATTGATGTAGAGGGGTCTGGCGAGACTGGTCACCGGGATGTTGAACCTGTTGATGAGAGAGGCCAAAATAAAATTTCCTGCAGATCCGGAATCCAAGAAGGCCATAGCAGAGAAGGAGAAGGTAGAAGAAGATATCCGCACAGGCACAGTAAGGCGTGGAGAAGCAGAGTTCACATCAAGAACTGTCTCATCTTTGTGCGGAGTCAGCGTACGTCTTTCCAGGCGGGGAGGACGGATAGGACAATCCTTCAAGAAGTGTTCGGTACCGGCACAGTACAGGCAAAGATTCTCCTTGCGGCGTCGTGTCCTCTCTTGAGGTGTCAAGGGAGACCGGTCAACTTGCATAGCCTCCACGGCGGGAGGCACAGGAACGGATTGCAGAGGACCAGAGGAGAGAGGACCCGGGGAGAGAAACCGCCTCGTGCGAACAAAGTCCATATCCTGGCGGAGCTCCTGACGCCTTTCGGAAAAACGCATGTCAATGTGGGTGGCTGTCACGATTCGGCTTACGGGTTGTGGATCCGCTGTGTCAGCGAGGGATTGGCGTGGACCGTGCTAGTGGACCGGTTCTAAGAGGCTACTGGTTTTCACCAGAGCCCGCCGCAAAGCGGGATGGTCTTGCTGCGGCAGTAGCAACCAGGTCGTATCCACTAGCAACGGCTCAACCTCGCTGACTGCTGAGAAGGCGTGGGACAGAAGGACAAGGCAGAGGCAAGGTAAGACGTAGCAGAAGGTCGGGGGCAGGCGGCAAGGTTCGTAGTCAGGATGGATAGCAGAAGTTCAGGTACACAGGCTTTGGACACACTAAACGCTTTCACTGGCACAAGGCAACAAGATCCGGCAAGGGAGTGTATGGGAGGAGATCAGATATAGCCAGGGAGCAGGTGGAAGCTAATTAAGCTAATTGGGCCAGGCACCAATCATTGGTGCACTGGCCCTTTAAGTCTCAGAGAGCTGGCGCGCGCGCGCCCTAGAGAGCGGAGCCGCGCGCGCCAGCACATGACAGCAGGGGACCGGGACGGGTAAGTGACCTGGGATGCGATTCGCGAGCGGGCGCGTCCCGCTGTGCGAATCGCATCCCCAACGGCCATGACAGTGCAGCGCTCCCGGTCAGCGGGACTGACCGGGGCGCTGCAGGGAGAAAGACGCCGTGAGCGCTCCGGGGAGGAGCGGGGACCCGGAGCGCTAGGCGTAACAGTACCCCCCCCCCTTAGGTCTCCCCTTTTTTTTGTCCGGCAACTGCCTCCCCTGGGACGAGGACACCGGGAAAGAATGGAGGGTTTCCTCAACGGAAGGCAGTACAGCAGGAGTTGGAATGGGGAGGGAGGGCAGAGGGTGAAGCTTGGCACGGGGCAGGGAGACACAAGGACGGGAGCCATGAGGAGGCACAGAGGCTTGCCTGACGGGACTGGGAGGGGGGGAGAGGCACTTCCTGTGGCAGGAAGAGTCCCAGTTCCTGATCTCCCCGGTAGTCCAATCAAGGGTGGGAGAATGAAGCCGGAGCCATGGCAGACCGAGGAGGACCTCAGAGGTACAATTGGGGAGAACGAAGAGCTCAATCCTTTCGTGGTGGGGTCCAATAGACATCAGGAGGGGTTCTGTGCGGTAACGCACGGTGCAATCCAATCTGACTCCGTTGACCGCGGAGATGTAGAGCGGCTTGACGAGACGGGTCACCGGGATGCTGAATTTATTCACAAAGGACTCCAAAATAAAATTCCCGGAGGCACCAGAGTCCAAGCAGGCCACGGCTGAGAGGGAGGAGTTGGCTGTAGGAGAAATCCGCACGGGCACCGTGAGACGTGGAGAAGAAGACTTAGAACCAAGAGATGCCACACCCACGTGAGCTGGGTGCGTGCGTGCGTTTCCCAGACGTGGAGGACGGATAGGGCAATCCACCAAGAAATGCTCGGTACTGGCACAGTACAGACAGAGATTTTCTTCTCTACGGCGATTCCTCTCTTCCTGGGTCAGGCGAGACCGATCCAGTTGCATGGCCTCCTCGGCGGGAGGCCCAGGCGTAGACTGCAAAGGATGCTGTGGGAGAGGTGCCCAGAGATCTAAGTCTTTTTCCTGGCGGAGCTCTTGGTGTCGCTCAGAAAAACGCATGTCAATGCGGGTAGCCAAATGGATGAGTTCTTGGAGGTTGGCAGGAATCTCTCGTGCGGCCAGCACATCCTTGATGCGACTGGATAGGCCTTTTTTAAAGGTCGCGCAGAGAGCCTCGTTATTCCATGATAACTCGGAAGCAAGAATACGAAATTGGATGGCGTACTCGCCCACAGAAGAATTACCCTGGACCAGGTTCAACAGGGCAGTCTCGGCAGAAGAAGCTCGGGCTGGCTCCTCGAAGACACTCCGGACTTCAGCGAAGAAGGACTGGACTGTGGCTGTGGCAGGATCATTGCGGTCCCAGAGCGGTGTGGCCCAAGACAAGGCCTTTCCTGAAAGAAGACTCACTACGAACGCCACCTTAGACCGTTCTGTAGGAAACAAGTCCGACAACATCTCCATATGCAGGGAACACTGAGACAAAAATCCACAGCAGAGTTTAGAGTCCCCATCAAATTTGTCCGGCAGGGACAAGCGGAGGTTAGGAGCGGCCACTCGCTGCGGAGGAGGTGCAGGAGCTGGCGGAGGAGATGGTTGCTGCTGTAGCAGAGGCAGAAGTTGCTGTAACATGGCGGTCAACTGCGACAGCTGCTGTCCTTGTTGGGCAATCTGCTGCGATTGCTGAGCGACCACCGTGGGAAGATCAGCGAGACTTGGCAGCGGCACCTCAGCGGGATCCATGGCCGGATCTACTGTCACGATTCGGCTTACGGGTTGTGGATCCGCTGTGTCAGCGAGGGATTGGCGTGGACCGTGCTAGTGGACCTGTTCTAAGAGGCTACTGGTTTTCACCAGAGCCCGCCGCAAAGCGGGATGGTCTTGCTGCGGCAGTAGCAACCAGGTCGTATCCACTAGCAACGGCTCAACCTCGCTGACTGCTGAGAAGGCGTGGGACAGAAGGACAAGGCAGAGGCAAGGTAAGACGTAGCAGAAGGTCGGGGGCAGGCGGCAAGGTTCGTAGTCAGGATGGATAGCAGAAGTTCAGGTACACAGGCTTTGGACACGCTAAACGCTTTCACTGGCACAAGGCAACAAGATCCGGCAAGGGAGTGCATGGGAGGAGATCAGATATAGCCAGGGAGCAGGTGGAAGCTAATTAAGCTAATTGGGCCAGGCACCAATCATTGGTGCACTGGCCCTTTAAGTCTCAGAGAGCTGGCGCGCGCGCGCCCTAGAGAGCGGAGCCGCGCGCGCCAGCACATGACAGCAGGGGACCGGGACGGGTAAGTGACCTGGGATGCGATTCGCGAGCGGGCGCGTCCCGCTGTGCGAATCGCATCCCCAACGGCCATGACAGTGCAGCGCTCCCGGTCAGCGGGACTGACCGGGGCGCTGCAGGGAGAAAGACGCCGTGAGCGCTCCGGGGAGGAGCGGGGACCCGGAGCGCTAGGCGTAACAGTGGCAAGATGAATAAGTTCATGCAGTTTAGCAGGAATTTCTCGTGCGGCCAGCACATCTTTAATGTTGCTGGATAGGCCTTTTTTAAAGGTCGCGCAGAGGGCCTCATTATTCCAGGATAATTCGGAGGCAAGAGTACGGAATTGGATGGCGTACTCGCCAACAGAAGAATTACCCTGGACCAGGTTCAGCAGGGCAGTCTCAGCAGAAGAGGCTCGGGCAGGTTCCTCAAAGACACTTCGAATCTCCGTGAAGAAGGAGTGTACAGAGGCAGTGACAGGGTCATTGCGGTCCCAGAGCGGTGTGGCCCATGACAGAGCTTTCCCAGACAGAAGGCTGACTACAAAGCCACCTTAGACCTTTCAGTAGGAAACTGGTCCGACATCATCTCCAAGTGCAGGGAACATTGTGAAAGAAAGCCACGGCAAAACTTAGAGTCCCCATCAAATTTATCCGGCAAGGATAATCGTAGGCCGGAAGCGGCCACTCGCTGCGGAGGAGGTGCAGGAGCTGGCGGAGGAGATTGTTGCTGAAGCTGTGGTAATAACTGCTGTAGCATCACGGTCAGTTGAGACAGCTGGTGGCCTTGTTGCGCTATCTGTTGCGACTGCTGGGCGACCACCGTGGTGAGGTCGGCGACAACTGGCAGTGGGACTTCAGCGGGATCCATGGCCGGATCTACTGTCACGATTCGGCTGGCTGGAGGTGGATCCTCTGTGCCAGAGAGGGATTGGCGTGGACCGTGTTGGTGGACCGGTTCTAAGTTGCTACTGGTATTCACCAGAGCCCGCCGCAAAGCGGGATGGTCTTGCAGCGGCGGTAGCAACCAGGTCGTATCCACCAGCAACGGCTCAACCTCTCTGACTGCTGAAGATAAGCGCGGTACAAGGGAGTAGACAAGAGCAAGGTCGGACGTAGCAGAAGGTCAGGGCAGGCAGCAAGGATCGTAGTCAGGGGCAACGGCAGGAGGTCTGGACCACAGGCTAGGAACACACAAGGAAACGCTTTCACTGGCGAGGGAGTGCAGGGGAAGTGAGGTATAAGTAGGGAGTGCACAGGTGAACATACTGATTAAGCCTGCTGCGCCATTCTGTGGCGCAGTGGCCCTTTAAATTGCAGAGAACCGGCGCGCGCGCGCCCTAAGGAGCGGGGCCGCGCGCCGGGACAAGACAGACGGGGAACGGGTCAGGTACGGGAGCCGGGATGCGCATCGTGAGCGGGCGCCTCCCGCATCGCGAATCGCATCCCGGCTGGGAGTGATATTGCAGCGCACCCGGTCAGCAGGTCTGACCGGGGCGCTGCGAATGAGAGGATGCTGCGAGCGCTCCGGGGAGGAATGGGGACCCGGAGCGCTCGGCGTAACAGATATATTGTATTGCAGAGTGACCCTTGTTCAGCCTTATTCTCTCTGATGACAACAAAGAAAACAATGTTTTAGAGATTAAAGGGGTATTCCAGGAAAACTGTTCTTTTTATATATCAACTGGCTCCAGAAAGTTAAACAGATTTGTAAATCGCTTCTAGTAAAACATCTTAATCCTTCTAATAATTATCGGCTGCTGAAGTTGAGTTAATCTTTTCTGTCTGACAACAGTGCTCTTTGCTGGTCTCTGCTTGTCTCAGGAACTGCACAGAGTAGAAGTGGTTTGCTATGGGGATTTGCGTCTACTCTGGACAGTTCCCAGGCCCAGACTGGAACAAACAGATTTGGGTCCACCCCTTCTTCTGGTAAAGGGAGGCTGGACTTCTTCCACAACAATTGCTTAGTATGATCACATGACCAACAAATCATTCATCTGTATCCTTTAATAAATAATGATGGCCAAAGTAATTTATATATCTTCCAAATGAACAGTCCAGTTAGAGATAGAATGTGGGCAACCGGCCGTTTCACGCTACATTGAGTGCTTATTTGTGACCTATCGTATCTTTTATCTCTATATATTAAATGTAGATGTTATTCCATTACATTTTTTTCGGTGTATGGAGCCAATATGGTGAAATGCACATAGATACCTTTACAAATCAGCTTCCAGCACCTCATACGACAACTTTTTGTAGATAGCGGCCGTACCCCTGTTGACCTAGATATTTACTATAATACTCTATGGCAGTGTTTCCCAACCAGGCTGCCTCCAGCTGTTACATAACTACCACTCCCAGTATGCCTGGACAGTCAAAGGCTTTCCAGGCATGCTGGGAGTTGTAGTTTTGCAACAGCTGGAGGCACCCTGGTTGGGAAACACTGCTCTACAGCATATGAAAACCTTAGATAAAGATTGTAAAAAATGTCTCTTATCCATGTACTGCACCAACTTCACCATTGATACATTAAAGGTTTTAGAAAGAAACAAATGAGGAAACTTTTAGAGAGGTGACGGCGCACTCAAAATGCGTCTGATAAAATTAGGTTTAAGGAAATCCTATTGGGATCCGTCATCACCAGAGAAAACACTTATTACTTCATTATGGTAATACAGTAAGTGGAGGTAATAGTGTTACATGGGGAGGAAGAGGAGGCAGCAGGATATAATACCCAACAAATTTCTGCTTAATACATCCCAGAAGTATTAATTGGAGTGAGAAATAACATTACGCTGCCGCTTGGATGGAAATTGAAGGCGTGTTGTTGTTTGTAGGTTTACATGATGCCTCGGTCTATGGATCCTCCAGACGCTGCGGAATAATTATCTGTGAACGCCGAGAGTTCATTACCTTCTATGTGATTCTAAACTGATAAGGGAAAGCGAACGGCTTCAGATTTAATCACTACACCATTAACCACGAAAGGTCCAGTTTTTATTTATTCACAGTTTAATTACTTTTTTTTTTTTGGTGCATGTCAGCTGTTCTATGGAAGCTTAACCCCTTAAGGACCGGGTTTTTTTTCCGTTTTTGCATTTTCGTTTTTTTTGCTCCTTGCATTTAAAAAATCATAACTCTTTCAATTTTGCACCTAAAAATCCATATCATGGCTTATTTTTTGCGCCACCAATTCTACTTTGTAATGACGTCAGTCATTTTGCCCAAAAATCTACGGTGAAACGGAAAAAAAATCATTGTGTGATAAAATTGAAAAAAAAACCGCTGTTTTGTAACTTTTGGGGGCTTCCGTTTCTACGTAGTACATTTTTCGGTAACAATTACACCTTATCTTTATTCTGTAGGTCCATACGATTAAAATGATCCCCTACTTATATAGGTGATTTTGCGTACTTCTGGAAAAAATCATAACTACATGCAGGAAAATTAATACGTTTAAAATTGTCATCTTCTGACCCCTATAACTTTTTTATTTTTCCATGTATGGGGCGGTATGAGGGCTCATTTTTTGCGCTGTTATCTGAAGTTTTTAACGGTACCATTTTTGCATTGATAGGACTTATTGATCGCTTTTTATTCATTTTTAAATGATAAAAAAAGTGACCAAAAATGCACTATTTTGGACTTTGTAATTTTTTTGCGCGCACGCCATTGACCGAGCGATTTAATTAATGATATATTTTTATAATTCGGACATTTCTGCACGCGGTGATACCACATATGTTTATTTTTATTTTCACTGTGTTTTTTTTTTTATTGGAAAAGGGGGGTGATTCAAACTTTTAATAGGGGAGGAGTTAAATGATCTTTATTCACTTTTTTTTCACTTTTTTTTTGCAGTGTTATAGCTCCCATAGAGACCTATTACACTTCACACACTGATCTCTTATACTGATCATTGTTATCCCATAGGGACCTATAACACTGCACACACTGATCTCTTATACTGATCATTGTTACCCCATAGGGACCTATAACACTGCACACACAGATCTCTTATACTGATCATTGTTATCTCATAGGGACCTATAACACTGCACACACTGATCTCTTATACTGATCATTGTTATCCCATAGGGACCTATAACACTGCACACACTGATCTCTTATACTGATCATTGTTATCCCATAGGGACCTATTACACTTCACACACTGATCTCTTATACTGATCATTGTTATCCCATAGGGACCTATAACACTGCACACACTGATCTCTTATACTGATCATTGTTATCCCATAGGGACCTATAACACTGCACACACTGATCTCTTATACTGATCATTGTTATCCCATAGGGACCTATAACACTGCACACACTGATCTTCATCATTGATCACTGGTTTCTCATAGGAAACCAGTGATCGGCGATTCTGCCGCATGACTGCTCATGTCTGGATCTCAGGCACTGAGCAGTCATTCGGCGATCGGACAGCGAGGAGGCAGGTAGGGGCCCTCCCGCTGTCCTGTAAGCTGTTCGGGATACCGCGATTAGCTGCGGCTATCCCGAACAGCCCGACTGAGCTAGCCGGCAACTTTCGCTTTTAGCCGCGCTGCTCAGCTCTGAGCGCGCGGCTAAAGGGTTAATAGTGCGCAGCGCCGCAATCGGCGCTGCGCGCTATTAGAGGCGGGTCCCGGCTTCACTATGACGCCGGGCCCGGCGTGATATGACGCGGGGTTACTGTGTAACCCCGCGTTATATCAGCAGAGCAGGACCAAGGACGTACTGGTACGTCCTTGGTCCTTAATGGGTTAAAGTGGTAACATTTTTTTTTTTTGCCAGTAAGTTGAACAGATTTGTAAATTACTTCTATTAAAAAAGCTTAACCCTTCCAGTACTTATCAGCTGCTGGATGTTCCAGAGGAAGTTCTTTTCTTTTTGAATTTCCTTTCTGCCTGACCACAGTGCTCTTTGCTGACACCTCTGTTCATTTTAGAAATTGTCCAGTGTAGAAGCAAATCCCCATAGCACACCTATCCTGCTCTGGACAGTTCCTTAAATGGACAGAGGTGTCAGCAGAGAGCACTGTGGTCAGATTGAAAGGAAATTCAAAAACAAAAGAACTTCCTCTGTAGTATACAGTAGCTGATAAGTACTGGAAGGATCAAGATTTTTAAACAGAAGTAATTTACAAATCTGATTAACTTTCAGGATACAGGATATAAACTTTCAGGATACAGGATATAGCTCAGGATCAGTACAGGATAAGTAATGTAATGTATGTACACAGTGACCTCACCAGCAGAATAGTGAGTACAGCTCTGGAGTATAATACAGGATATAACTCAGGGTCAGTACAGGATAAGTAATGTAATGTATGTACACAGTGACCTCCCCAGCAGAATAGTGAGTGCAGCTCTGGAGTATAATACAGGACATGTGGTGTCCCGGTACCGGATTACATCCGTTACCTTGTGGAAGGTCCCCAAAGTCAGAGTCCATAGGTACCGGTGGGGTCCTCATCAATAGTTAGCCCCTTGTCACCCCTTTAGTAGTAAAAAGTATTCAAATTCAATGTGTAAATATGTAAATAAAGTGTACTTGCCTTGTTGTGACGTTGCAGGACCTGCGGATCACGTGATGCGTTCCAAAAACTCTATGGTTTTCTGGTTCAAGGACCTTTGGAAGAAGTCAGGTGATTGCCCACCATGCATTGTAACGGTGAGTGACAGCTGACACGGACCAATCCAAAACGGCCCTGCCCATATAAGGGAGCGGCAGCCATTACTCGCTCTCTTTCCTCGTGGGCTGCTGAGGAAGGAGGATCTGCGCAGCTGTCATCAGCAGTGACTAGGCCCAAGCCTTGTGGCAACGGCCATCTTTACGAAACTGTGAGTTATCTCAATCCCTGTTAACTCCACAAGATCACCGGACCTAAATAGACCCCTAAATCCGGACGGATCTCTGCACCAATCCTAATTCTAATAATCCTTTGGATAAGTCAATGGTCCTCAGCATCTGTCAATCACTGCCGTGCTGTATAGAGACTGTATTGCCAAGACTGTTTATGTTAATTGGATGTACCGCAAGTACCTCAGTAAAGTTTATACAAGTTCAAGTTCATCTCTATTGAGGACCTTCATTCATTTAAGCACGCACCACTCGTTCCTGGGAAGGGTGGCGATAGGCCGAAGATTTACCTCAGCGTATTAACCCTCACCCTGGCGTCATGAGTGACAGGGGTTACATTAACCCCTCATATACCGAAGCAACACCCCAACTACACTACACCCCAAGGCAGTTACGACAGATATAACTCAGAAAATATATTTCTCTTCTTTTTTAGAATATTTCCATTTTTGCAGTGTTGCAGGGACTATATTTCTGTGCCCCATTGTGCGCTGACCCTACTAACAAACAGCCTGAGACTTTACACCACTACATCTCTGCACTTTTGTTTGTAAATATTATATTTAGATATAAGTATAAAGTAGTAAAAAGTTCTCCATATAACATAAAGCTCTGAAGCTCGTGGTTGAAGAAACATCCAGCTCGTTTTCTCCCGATATCGCGTATATTTATAGAGCGCCAATGGGCACTAATTTGCTCTATAGATAAAAGAACGAAGAAGCTTATGCAAAGTAGGTACTAGAGATGCAGGAATCAGTGCCAATCCAATCTGTTGTACTGGCCATAGATTATATGCTTCAGAATGAAATGAATGCTGATTTTCAATTTTATTCAAAAGATATAATTTTTTCCCCTAATTCTGTCCAATTTACATGAACAGTGGTGGATCGGCAGATGCCAAACTCTCAGGAACACAGAGAGGCCTTTTTCTGCTCAGTTTCATAAGATGACATGAGAATTGGTTTGTGATTTGGTGTAAATGTGGAGTATACAAAGAAAAGGCAAAAAGCCGGCCGTCAAAATATCCTATGAAATCTGATGTGTTCGATAATCACTCAGTATTATAGGAAAAAATAGGAAGAAATAGGAAGTATGTAATTATAACTATCAGTATTATAAAATACAATAAAAGTTAAAGAAAATGGAAAACAAAAGTTGCATAAATAAAAAGTTAAATAAAATGTGAAAAAACAACACATTAATAAAAATAATCTAGAATACAAAACAGAAGAATGTAAAACAATATGGAAGATCATAATATGTACAATAAGTTTACTAAATTGTGAGTACGTGTGTCACCCAGGGAGCCCATGGAAGAAGGCGAATGGGACCCATGGAGGGAGAAGTCCAGGGCCCATGGAAAGGAGTCTGGGGACCATGGAGGGAGAAGTCCAGGGCCCATGGTGGGAGAATTCGAGGTTTAGGTTGGCCCCATCTTGTCTCTACATGGGAGGTATATTTCTTCACAGGCCCAAAAGTCAAACCAGACACATAACTATAGATGGTGCAGAGGTAGCCGCTGTCTCTAGGTCCTCGTGCTCGGATGGGCCAAAGCCCATCTGCCATTTAGGTAGACACCAGGATCATCTATGGAACATAGTATCCATTGGGACCTAAGAGCATGAAGTTAGCTCTCTGGGTAAAACTATCTTTAACTTACAAACAGTGGTGAGGGTGCCATTATATATGTACGGCGATCCGGCTCAGCTTTAGAAAAACGCTGGATGGTAACTGATCATTGAACTGATCCAATTTATTTTACTGGAAGGAGTCAGAATGATCCAGAGCCTCAATTGGGGTACAGATCGCTGGACCTGCCAGGATGGGGAAAGCATCTTGTCGCATTCCCTCATCTGGCCTGCAGAAATAACTGGGCACCAGACCATACACAAGTGATGAACTTTGCCATCACTTGTGGCATCAGATGTGGCCGGTAATCTGAGTCAGATCACCGGACATATATGAGGGCACCCTAAAAAGCTTAAAGCCCCTATCCTTGGATGAAGATCTGAGGTGGTGGTTTGAGTCAAAAATATGGAAAGCGGGCGCCTTCCAAGTCTCTGGCAGCATGTCACTCTAAGCCCTTGGGATTGAATGGCACCTGTCTTTTGCCCTCGGGATTGGATGGTGCCTGTCTTCTGCCCTGAGGATTGGATGGCTTTGTCTTCTGCCCTGGGAATTGGATGGCGTCTGTCTTCTGCCCTGGGAATTGGATGGCATTTGTCTTCTGCCATGAGAATTGGATGGTGTCTGTCTTCTGCCCTGGGAATTGGATGGTGTCTGTCTTCTGCTCTGGGGATTGGATGGTGTTGGTTTTCTGCCCTGGGAATTGGATGGCGCCTGTCTTCTGCTCTGGGGATTGGATGGCGCCTGTCTTCTGCCCTGAGGATTGGATGGCGTTTGTCTTCTGCCCTGGGAATTGGATGGCGTCTGTCTTCTGCCCCGGGGATTGGATGGCTTCTGTCTTCTGCTCTGGGGATTGGATGGTGTTTGTCTTCTGCCCTGGGAATTGGATGGCATTTGTCTTCTGCCATGGGAATTGGATGGCGTCTGTCTTCTGCCCTGGGAATTGGATGGCGTCTGTCTTCTGCCCTGGGGATTGGATGGTGTTTGTCTTCTGCCCTAGGCATTGGATGGCCTCTGTCTTCTGCTCTGGGGATTGGATGGTGTTGGTTTTCAGCCCTGGGAATTGGATGGCGTCTGTCTTCTGCCCTGGGGATTGGATGGTGTTTGTCTTCTGCCCTGGGCATTGGATGGCCTCTGTCTTCTGCTCTGGGGATTGGATGGTGTTGGTTTTCAGCCCTGGGGATTGGATGGCCTCTGTCTTCTGCCCTGGGGATTGGATGGTGTTTGTCTTCTGCCCCGGGAATTGGATGGTGTTTGTCTTCTGCCCTGGGGATTGGATGTCCTCTGTCTTCTGCTCTGGGTATTGGATGGTGTTTGTCTTCTGCCCTGGGAATTAGATGGCCTGTCTTCTACCCTGGAATTGAATGGTGCCTGTCTTCTGCCCTGGGGATTGGATGTCGTCTGTCTTCTGCCCTGGGGATTGGATGGCCTCTGTCTTCTGCTCTGGGGATTGGATGGTGTTTGTCTTGTGCCCTGGGGATTGGATGTTGTCTGTCTTCTGCCCTGGGGATTGGATGGCCTCTGTCTTCTGCTCTGGGGATTGGATGGTGCCTGTCTTGTGCCCTGGGGATTGGATGGCCTCTGTCTTCTGCTCTGGGGATTGGATGGTGTTTGTCTTGTGCCCTGGGGATTGGATAGCACCTGTCTTCTGCCCTGGTGATTGGATGGCATTTGTCTTCTGCCCTGGAGATTGGATGGCCTCTGTTTTCTGCTCTGGGGATGGGATGGTGTTTGTCTTGTGCCCTGGGGATTGGATGGCGCCTGTCTTCTGCCCTGGGGATTGGATGGCATCTGTCTTCAGCTCCGGGGATTGGATGGTGCCTGTCTTCTGCCCTGGGGATTGGATGGCATCTGTCTTTAGCCCTGGGGATTGGATGGTGCCTGTCTTCTGCCCTGGGGATTGCATGGCACCTGTCTTTTGCCCTGGGGATTGGATGGTGCTTGTCTTCTGCCCTTGATATTGGATGGCATCTGTCTTTTGCCCTGGTGATTGGATGGCCTCTTTCTTCTGCCCTGGGGATTGGATGTTGCCTGTCTTCTGCCCTGGGGGTTGGATGGTGCCTGTCTTCTGCCCTGGAGATTGGATGGTGCCTGACTTCTGCTCTGGGAATTGGATGGTGTCTGTCTCCTACCTTGGGGATTGGATGGCACTTGCCTTCTGCCCTGGGGATTGAAAAGCGACTGTATTCTGCCAAAGCAATGCCTCAAAATGCTAAAAAATACTATACAATTCTCAAAATACTATAAAATGCTTTTTTTTTTGTAGCTTAGATAACTATTTTACCTACTTATAGGAAAATTTTAGATAAAATACCAAGGCTACATAGAAACAAATGGTGTCCACGTGTTCTCAAACATCGCCCATTTGGAAAGTTTTCGTTTTTTTCTAATTCATAAAATTATTGCATTCAAAAAGAAAAACTTCTGCTGCCTATATTTCCCTGATAATAGCTAAGCCTCCGTTCACACCGCCACAATCGCTTCTGTTCTGAACAAAGCCACGACAGCTAGGATGCTGAAAAGATTTCAGTGACTCCTGACAGATCCTATTGACTTATAATTGGATCTTTCAGGTTTTTGCTGGAGGTTCTGATGTTTTTGACAGGAAGAAGAGCGACGCACTCTACGGAATTCTAGCCGTGAATAATAATAAGGAACTGTTCACACAATGGAATCCATGAGTATGCTGTTCCCAAATTGGCTTCATTTCCATATTCTTATGCGATGTGAACAAGGCCTAAAAAATCAATGAATAACAAAAATAGTAGTAAATAAATAGTAATAATAGATAATTGATAATATAAATTATAATAATAATAATTTATTTACTCATTATGTTCATCACAGTATACTCTTTATGGTACTATGTCCTTATTTCCTGCTTGGATTGTTTTATTGGTTTTACGACTTTTTCCCGTATTTCCCTTTTTATTTTTTTATTTTCATGGAAAATAAAAAAGTTTAATAAGAAAAAAATAATTTATTTAAATAATAAATTATTTAAAATAACTTAAACCCAGACCTGTCAGCAGGAAAACATGGGTGTAAATACGAACATATAATCCTCTTCTTTACTGAGATTTAACTGAGAAAACAAGAAACATACAAAAGCGCGTTCCTAGTGCATTACCCAAGATGACAATTATTATATAAAAGGTGAAGATCAGTTGTGCTCACCGATGTTGGTTATGCTGAGAGCATAATGTCTATTATGGCATAACATATGAGCGGGTCAGCAGCCCCGGAGTACCAGATCCCTCCAGGATGTTGGCAGATAGCAATGGCGCTTCTCCCAATAAAATTGTGTTCTTTATTTTTCCATCATTCATACAATCAGTGGTAGCAAAATTCAACGTGTTTCTAGGTTAGGAACATAATATTAACTCGCTTTATACAGACATACAGTAAAACTTCCGGGCTGTGGATAAGACGGGGAAATGAATACACCCATCCCATGACTTCAGTGATGGGTATAGTAACGTGGCGGCTTCAATTCAGTTTAACCATCAGACTGATAACTAAAATGATCATAAAATACCAGAATAAACATGAAATAAAAACATTGTATCATAAGTACTGTAAAAACATATGGATCTCCCATATTGCCATCTAAAATGCAGATCTGGAAACTGTAACAACATACCGCTGTAGCGCAATCAGTTCGGGACTCGCTCCCCCGGTCTCTTTGCACTGTGCTGGCGGTACTCCTAGTGGTGTGTGGGCACGTCCCGCTGTATGTCCTGGGTCCGGAGTGAAGATCTCAGTGCCTATTGATCGTAAGATCACTGCACAGTGCTCCTAACAAGGATGAGTTGAAATTTCTCACCCCTTCGTTCCCTGGGAAACCATATTTTTACTTTATCCCAAAGATCCACAAATCTTTGACGAAACCACCAGGGAGACCAATTATTTCCTGTATGAACTCGGCCACCTCCAATCTGGCCCATTTTCTATATCTATATCTACAGGAACACGTGATTAAACTTCCCAGTTATCTCCGGGATTTGGCCCAACTCATCGAGTTGTTGATGGATGTACCATGGACCCACGGAATGAAATTGACAATATGTGATGCAACCTCACTCTATACTAGCATCTCCCATGAACTTGGACTCAAGGCAGTAGAAAAATTCCTAATGCATGATCCTGAAATGTTGGATACCCAATGGAAATTTCTACTACAGGGGCTTGAATTTATACTCAAGAACAACTACTTCATATACAATGGCTCCACATACCAACAGATAAAGGGGACTGCTATGGGGCCAAATTGGTCCCCGCTTATGCCAACTTATTCATCGGGGCGTTTGAGGATGAACATGTCTGGGCCAACAATGACCTTACCAAGCACATAAAACTGTATCGTTGATATATGGACAATCTCATATTCATCTGGGAAGGTTCAGATGAATCAGTCACAAATCTGGTAGATACTCTCAACCATAATAACTGGGATATCACCATGGCAGCTAGTGACACACAGATCGAATTCCTCGATATATGCATTTCCCATGATGACACCAGGTTCATTACATCTACATTTCTCAAAACAGCTGACACCAATAGTTACTTGGATTATAGAAGCGGTCATTACAACAAATTGATAAAAATATTCCCTACACGTGCGCACGATCACCTGAGGTATGCACCCCGCGTATCTACACCCATGCTTCCACCATCTTCTCTGTTCTCCTTCCCTCTTCCTTTTCTTTCCTTTTTCTTTCTCTCTTTCTCCCTTGTATAATGGTTTTGTTTTAATCTGTGTGCCTACGAGGCATGCAGACTTGTTTTTCACTGCCAGTTCCGACATGGAACGAGACTGACTCGAGGCTCGCATTGACGGCAGTGGACGTTCGTGAGTTTTCACATATACTCTTTAGCATGTATTGATGATTTATTTCACATTTTTGGATGTGTTGCAAATTGTCTACTCTGTTTGCACATTTGTATGCTGTCTTACAGTTTTCTTACTGTTCTGTTATTATTATTGATAACACTAATAAAAACTTTATTATGAAAAAAAAAAACATTCCCTACATTCAACTAAAACGGGTCCAAAAAATTGTACAGAAGAAGCTACATTTAAACAACATGCAAGTAAAATAAAAAAACATTTCTATGCAAAGGGGTCAGTCAGGGAAATTAAAGACATCCTGAAGAACCATTGGTATATTCTAAAAAGAGACCCAAAGCTAAAAGAGATAATTTTAGACTTTTTAGAAGAGCTCCATCTCACAATAATATGTTACGAGCATGTGGAAAGTGGTTTCTCTGAATGAGGGCGCTTCTCCCAGTGGATGTGTAGTTAATATTTTATTATATTGCAACGCGTTTCAATCCCGAACTGGGATCTTCATCAAAAATATGTTGGCCCCTAGCCAACTTAGAATAAAGGTGCACTACTGTGGTAGATGTAAACAATGACATTAACTAATCCTCAACACTGATGTTAACATTGAGACATTAGCCAGTATATCCCTTGTATGAAGGACATACCTGAGCCCGTTTAAACACCTAGCCAACTTAAGCAACATAAGCAAAAGAGACTTCTAGGATCCGATAAAAACAGCTACAAATGTGGGAAATCCTGATGCCACTGTTGTGATGAGATCCAGAATGGGACCACCATGTTTTCCTCCTTTGCCAATGGTAACACTTTTCCCATAAAATATTGGTTAATTTGTGCCACATCTTATGTGATCTGTTTGCTGGATTGTTGCTGTGGCCAACAATATGTCAGAAGAACAGTGCAAGCACTGCGGTGTAGGATCAATAAACACCGTCAAAACGTTAGGAACAGTTTCCTGCTGCATCTCTTCTCCAGGCATTGCAGCATCAAGCATCCTGACAACTAAAGACCCTTCAAAGTGACCCCAATCGACCACTTACCCAATACTGTCTCCAATAGGTTAGAACAGCTGCAGAAGCGGGAAGTATTCTGGATATATAAGATGGGAACCTTATCCCATGAGGGTCTAAAGGGAATTAGGGAAACCATCATCAATTAATAATTCTGACATCATGTCTGGTCCTCTGGATTCTATAAAAACACAATATGATTTAACAGGGTAACTTTAATCTCAAACAATAGGTGTTTATATACATATATAACATTGTACTTATTTCTATAATGTATAGCCAAACTATTCATACTGTAATTTCATGGCCAGTTCAAATTATAATGTGCATTTGATACCTTGATTTTAGCCTAATGCAATATAGTGGCATTAAATGGGTACTCCGGCCCTAAGACATCTTATCCCCGCTGCTGGGGACCCCCGCAATCTTGCATTCGGCACCCACCTCTTTGAGCTGCGCACCGTGCTGCCATCTCACAAACTGCCGGGTGCCGACCACGGGGCCGGAGTATCGTGACGTCATGACTCACGCCCCGCCCCCACTATGCAAGTCTATGGGAGGGGGCGTGACGGCCGTCAAGTTAATGTTATGTTCCTAACCATGTACATCTTGATAAAGAGCTCGGTCTGAGCTAGAAACACGTTGAGTGTTGCTACCACTGTATGTATGAATGATAAAATAAAGAACACCATTTTATTGGGAGAAGAGCCAGGACTGGAGAATGTTTCCTACTTTCAAAACCTTTACTGAGATTTAAACCTTTTGGCTCATATGCAATTATAGCTCAAGAGCCCAAGAGGCATTTCCCAGCACAGGGGAAAAAAATAAAAAATATATATATAAAAAATAATATATATATATATATATATATATATGTATATATATATATTTTTTTCAATTATTTTTAATTATTTCAATAATAAATGAACAAAAAAATAATAATATAGGAAATAATAATGTAAAAACAAGAATAAAAATAATGATAATAATATAGGAATTATTATTAATAATAATACTAACAGCAATAATAGTAATAAATGGAAAAAAAATTAATATAGAAATAATAATATAGGAAATAATAATAATAATAGTAAAACAACACTAATAATAATAATAATAATACATGAAAAAATTATATAGGAAATAATAATAATAATAACACTAATAATAATAGTAATAATAAAACATAAAAAAAAATATAGGAAATAATGGAAATAATCATAATAATAATCATCGTCATACTGCAGGACAGTGTTTTTCAATCAGTGTGTCTCCAGATGTTGCAAAACTACGTCTACCAGCATGGCAGGGTGTTGTAGTTTTGCAACAGCTGGCGACACATGGTTTAGAAAACACTGCTGTAAGATACAATAATAATGATAATAATAATAATAGAAATAAAATAATATTCATAATAAAATAATAATGATAATAATAATATTATGCTCCAATAGGAAATAGTAATCATCATCATCAACATCAACATCAACATCATCATCATCATCTTCATACTTTAGGACAGTGTTTTCCAGATTTTGCAAAACTATTACTCCCAGCATTGTAGTTTTGCAACAGCTGGTATTGCAAATAATAATGATAATAATAATAATAATCTACAAGTAATCCAAATAATATTCTGCTGCTGTTATAATAAATAAATGTAAATTGCCGGTTTGTATAACCTTTCCACACAGTAATAATCCATATATAATATCTTCGTTATCCGGTATTATTTCCCATATTCCTCCATTATTTGGTATCAGGATTCTCATTAGCTCTGGAGATGACACATCGGCTCCTGCAGTAATTACGGAGGATACAATCGCCCATTGTAGCAAACAGTAATAAATATTATGTTAAGTAAATATTGACAGCGACGAGATGGCCATCAGCGAGATTTACAAGCCGCCCATTAATTACTTCTTTTTATAGGAAGCCGGTGGCTATACGGGGCTTCGGCGTCTTTCATTGCGTTCTAACCTGTAGATTTCACTGCTCTTACATTTCGCTGTTAAATATTCTCCAGCTCCCTCGTTATGTAGAGCGCGGATCGCGACGTCACGTCTTCCTTCAGCTAAAGGACAGGCAGATCATTTTTTCCGGGATTAACAAGCTCTTAGCATTCACAATGTAATTGAAGCGCATTTGGTATTAACGCTTGCTCATCTTTAATTTCCCCCGTTTATGCCATTAGGTATCGGTTAAGCATGCTTTGTTTTTAATTAGCTCGCATTTCACTTCCATTTACCATCATATACCATGTCTGATTTTCATTACTGATTTTACGGAATATTTTTTCTCACTGGTCTCAAACTTTATTTTTTATTTTTAACAAGCCCATTAAAGTCTATTTCAGACAATCATGATACAGACGGATTTCGGGTATGGATTGTGACCGTAAAAGATTTACCAAAGCTCTTGGGTCAAAAAGACCCAGGGGTATTATCCCCCTAAACTGTGACCCCTTTCCCCCCCAAAAAAAAATTCCATTGGTTTTAGATAAAAAACTAAATGGTTTTCAAAATTACCTTACTGTCCCTGATGATGCAGTTGTTACTGAGAAACATGTTGGGGAGGCTCAGATGGTTTTAGAACTCAGCCTCGGCGGTGTTCAATGATACTGTACTGCAGACACTGAGCGACTTATGAAGTTTTGTATTTAGCAAATTATGGCCGTAACCTAAAGTTCCAATCCTGGATAACACATTTTACTGGCTTGACAAATTACAATGAAAAACACAACAAAACATATCAGTCCTCCAGATGCCCAAAATATATTATAAACTTAAATCTCCCACAGAGAGACATGTAGGGGCATGTCAGCCATAGCTAGCAATCCGTGCATGAAGCGGAAGTCGCCGGGGTGCCATGCAGGAGATCATCACAGGGGGTCCCAATGGTTGTACCCCCCACAATCAGATACTTATCCCCTATCCTGCAGACAGGGAATAAGAACTTGCCAGAGGTCACCTAAATTTACATCTATTCAGGGCTACTATGAAGGCTGTACAGGTGGCCCCGGAGTCAGGGGCCATTTCCAATAAGGGGCCGACATCATTGTGACCCAGTAATAAATGACATGTTCACTGGCGCTAGGACCGCTCAGAAATGAGCCATCTCCATAGATTGCAATGGATTTCCTGGTGGATTCCGCCAAAAGAAGGAACATGTTTATTATTTTGGCCAACAGCGCAATTGGAGTTTCCGAGAGGAATCTGCTCAGAAATGCATTGCCGTCAGTGGTAACTGTTCGTTTCTGAGTGGTCCTAAGCGGGACATGCCATTTGTGAAGGGTCTGCCCGTGTTTTCCAGAGGGGCATTCCGCAAATTTTCTGCCGTGTGAATGAGGCCTTAAAGGGTTTATCCAGAGATAGAAAAACTGAGCTGATTTCTACCAAAGAAACAGATCCAACCCTGTCCTCCGGTTGGGTGTAGAATTCAATTTAATGGAACTATGCGGCAATAACCACGAACAGCCTGAGGACAGGGGTCAAAATCAAGAGACATGGAGCGCTCCCTGTGTGGAATCAATGATGGGAGCCTGAGGACAGGGGTCAAAATCAAGAGACACGGAGCGCTCCCTGTGTGGAATCAATGATAGGAGCCTGAGGACAGGGGTCAAAATCAAGAGACATGGAGCGCTCCCTGTGTGGAATCAATGATGGGAGCCTGAGGACAGGGGTCAAAATCAAGAGACACGGAGCGCTCCCTGTGTGGAATCAATGATGGGAGCCTGAGGACAGGGGTCAAAATCAAGAGACATGGAGCGCTCCCTGTGTGGAATCAATGATGGGAGCCTGAGGACAGGGGTCAAAATCAAGAGACATGGAGCACTCCCTGTGTGGAATCAATGATGGGAGCCTGAGGACAGGGGTCAAAATCAAGAGACATGGAGCGCTCCCTGTGTGGAATCAATGATGGGAGCCTGAGGACAGGGGTCAAAATCAAGAGTCATTGAGCGCTCCCTGTGTGGAATCAATGATGGAAGCCTGAGGACAGGGGTCAAAATCAAGAGACATGGAGGGCTCCCTGTGTGGAATCAATGATGGGAGCCTGAGGACAGGGGTCAAAATCAAGAGACACGGAGCGCTCCCTGTGTGGAATCAATGATAGGAGCCTGAGGACAGGGGTCAAAATCAAGAGACATGGAGCGCTCCCTGTGTGGAATCAATGATGGGAGCCTGAGGACAGGCGTCAAAATCAAGAGACACGGAGCGCTCCCTGTGTGGAATCAATGATGGGAGCCTGAAGACAGGGGTCAAAATCAAGAGACACGGAGCGCTCCCTGTGTGGAATCAATGATGGAAGCCTGAGGACAAGGGTCAAAATCAAGAGACATGGAGCGCTCCCTGTGTGGAATCAATGATAGGAGCCTGAGGACAGGGGTCAAAATCAAGAGACACGGAGCACTCCCTGTGTGGAATCAATGATGGGAGCCTGAGGACAGGGGTCAAAATCAAGAGACACGGAGCGCTCCCTGTGTGGAATCAATGATAGGAGCCTGAGGACAGGGGTCAAAATCAAGAGACACGGAGCGCTCCCTGTGTGGAATCAATGATGGGAGCCTGAGGACAGGGGTCAAAATCAAGAGACACGGAGCGCTCCCTGTGTGGAATCAATGATGGGAGCCTGAGGACAGGGGTCAAAATCAAGAGACATGGAGCGCTCCCTGTGTGGAATCAATGATGGGAGCCTGAGGACAGGGGTCAAAATCAAAAGACATGGAGGGCTCCCTGTGTGGAATCAATGATGGGAGCCTGAGGACAGGGGTCAAAATCAAGAGACACGGAGCGCTCCCTGTGTGGAATCAATGATAGGAGCCTGAGGACAGGGGTCAAAATCAAGAGACATGGAGCGCTCCCTGTGTGGAATCAATGATGGAAGCCTGAGGACAAGGGTCAAAATCAAGAGACATGGAGCGCTCCCTGTGTGGAATCAATGATGGGAGCCTGAGGACAAGGGTCAAAATCAAGAGACACGGAGTGCTCCCTGTGTGGAATCAATGATGGGAGCCTGAGGACAGGGGTCAAAATCAAGAGACACGGAGCGCTCCCTGTGTGGAATCAATGATGGAAGCCTGAGGACAAGGGTCAAAATCAAGAGACATGGAGCGCTCCCTGTGTGGAATCAATGATGGGAGCCTGAGGACAGGGGTCAAAATCAAGAGACATGGAGCGCTCCCTGTGTGGAATCAATGATAGGAGCCTGAAGACAGGGGTCAAAATCAAGAGACACGGAGCGCTCCCTGTGTGGAATCAATGATGGGAGCCTGAGGACAGGGGTCAAAATCAAGAGACACGGAGCGCTCCCTGTGTGGAATCAATAATGGGAGCCTGAGGACAGGGGTCAAAATCAAGAGACACGGAGCGCTCCCTGTGTGGAATCAATGATAGGAGCCTGAGGACAGGGGTCAAAATCAAGAGACATGGAGCGCTCCCTGTGTGGAATCAATGATGGGAGCCTGAGGACAGGGGTCAAAATCAAGAGACACGGAGCGCTCCCTGTGTGGAATCAATGATAGGAGCCTGAGGACAGGGGTCAAAATCAAGAGACACGGAGCGCTCCCTGTGTGGAATCAATGATGGGAGCCTGAGGACAGGGGTCAAAATCAAGAGACACGGAGCGCTCCCTGTGTGGAATCAATGATAGGAGCCTGAGGACAGGGGTCAAAATCAAGAGACATGGAGCGCTCCCTGTGTGGAATCAATGATGGGAGCCTGAAGACAGGGGTCAAAATCAAGAGACATGGAGCGCTCCCTGTGTGGAATCAATGATGGGAGCCTGAGGACAGGGGTCAAAATCAAGAGACACGGAGCGCTCCCTGTGTGGAATCAATGATGGGAGCCTGAGGACAGGGGTCAAAATCAAGAGACACGGAGCGCTCCCTGTGTGGAATCAATGATGGGAGCCTGAGGACAGGGGTCAAAATCAAGAGACATGGAGCGCTCCCTGTGTGGAATCAATGATGTGAGCCTGAGGACAGGGGTCAAAATCAAGAGACATGGAGCGCTCCCTGTGTGGAATCAATGATGGGATCGCAGTGATAGAGATTGAGTGAGAAACTCGCTCACCTGATTCTGTTGTGATAAGAGGCTCATCGCTCACACCCCCTCCCATAGACTTGCATAGCGAAGGCGGAGCGTCCCCTCCCATAGACTTGCATAGCGGGGGCGAAGCGTGACGTCACACAGGAGTCGGGATGTCACGATACTCCGGCCCCGTGGTCGGCACCCGGCAGTTTGTGAGCTGGCAGAACGGCGTGCAGCTCAAAGAGGTGGGTGCCGAATGCAAGATTGCGGGAGTCCCCAGCGGCGGGACCCCCACGGTCAGACATCTTATCTGCTATCCTTTGGATAGGGGATAAGCTGTCTTAGTGCCGAAGTACCCCTTTAAGTCCAATAGACTGCAGCGGCTACCCACGCCGACCAGCGAGCGCAAAGAAAATGGAGTACAAGGTGAGGATGAAGAGATAGAAGTTGAGGCTTCGCTGTCACTGACGAAGGTAAAGTGGGTCCAGGATAGTGATATCATTTACTTTGATTCTTGCCACAAGTGCATGCAACGCGTTTCAAAACCATCCGTTTTTTTCATCAGGCGTGATCATACTAAAACTTGGACCACCTTTTAGTATGATCACACCTGATGAAACAACCAGATGGTTTTGAAACGCGTTGTGAATAAAATATGTACAGGATGTATTGTGTAATAAAACCAGAATAAAATAACAAATAATAAAGATCTCACACCATGTTATACAGTGTTTCCAAACTACAACTCCCAGCATGCCCGGACAGCCTACCGTACTCGCTGTGTAACATTAATGAAAAGTTTTATTTATTAATTTATTTTTTATCTCCTTAACCCCCTAAGGACTCAGCGTTTTGTCAGTTTTTGCACTTTCGTTTATTCCTCGTTAACCTTTTAAAATCATAACTCTTTAAATTTTGAACCTTCACACCCATTGCAGGGCTTGTTTTTTGCATCACCAATTCCACTTTGTAATGACATCAATCATTTCACCACAAAATCTACAGCAAAACCCAAAAAAATATTTGTGGGACAAAATTGAAGAACAAAAATGCAATTTCTACGTAGTACATTTTTCGGTAAACATGACACCTTATCATTATTCTGTAGGTCCATACGTTTAAAATGATCCCCTACTTATATAGGTTGGATTTTGTTTCACTTCTGACAAAAACCATAACTACATGCACGAAAACTAATACATTAAAAAATGTCCACTTGTGACCCTATAACTTTTTAATTTTTCCGCATACGGGGATATATGAGGGCTCATTTTTTTGTGCCGTGATCTAAAATTTTTACCATTATTACCATTTTTATTTTGATTGGAGTTCATTTTTTTTATGGTATAAAAAGTGACTAAAAATACGCTATTTTGGACTTTTTTACGTGTACGCCATTGACTGTGCGGTTTAATTAACGATATATTTTTATAGAAAGGACATTAACACATGTGGCGATACCACTTATGTTTATATTAATTTTTATTTACATATTTTTTTACACTTTTTTTTTGCAATGTTATAACCCCCATAGGGGACTATATGCAGACACTCATCAATGCTGTGCCATAGTATTGCATTGATCAGTGTTTTCGGCACTCCACTGCTCCTGCCTGGATCTCAAGCATGGAGCAATCAAACGACGATCGGACGCCGAGGAGGAAGGTAGGGACCGTCCTCACATCTGATTGGGACACTGCGGTGGTCCCGATCAGCCCGACTGAGCTGCGGGGAATGCTTTTTTTTTTACATTAGATGCGGCAATCAACTTTGATCGTCACGTCTAAAGGGTTAATACAGAGCATCACCGCGATTGGTGATGTCCAGTATTAGCCACAGGTACCGGCTACCGTTAGCCCCCAGTACCTACCCGATGTGTACCGTGTGACCCCGCGTTATATCGTGGGAGCAGGCTTAGGACGTACAGGTACACCCTGCGTCATTAACCCCTTAAGGACCCGGGCTTTCTCCGTTTTTTCATTTTCAATTTTTCCTCCTTAACTTTAAAAATCATAACTCTTAAAAATGTTCACGTAAAATTATATATTATGGCTTAATTTTTGCGTCACTAATTCTACTTTGTAATGACCTTAGTCATTTTACCCAAAAATCTACGGTGAAACGGGAAAAAAATCAATGTGCGACAAAATTGATGAAAAAAACACTATTTTGTAAGTTTTGGGGGCTTCTATTTTTACGGAGTACATTTTTTGTCAAAAATGATACCTTATCTTTATTCTGTAGGTCCATACGGTTAAAATGATACCCTACTTGTATAGGTTTGAATTTGTATCACTTCCGAAAAAAATCATGAATACATGCAGGAAAATTTATTCGTTTAAAATGGTCATCTTTTGACCCCTATAACTTTTTTATTTTTCTGTGTTCAGGGCGCTTTGAGGACTCATTTTTTGCGCCGTCATCTGAAGTTTTTAGCGGTACCAATTTTGATCTGATCAGACTTTTTGATCACTTTTTATTCACTTTTTTGTGATATAAAAAGTGATCAAAAATGCGCTATTTTGGACTTTGGAATTTTTTTGCGCATACGCCATTAAACGAGCGGTTTAAAAAGTGGTATATTTTTATAAATTGGACATTTCCGCACGCGGCGATACCACATATCTTTATTTTTATTATTATTTACATAATGTTTTTTTTATTTTTGGAAATGCCGGGTGATTCAAACTTTTATTAGGGGAAGGGATAATTGAAAGGGTTAATGATTTTTTTACACTTTTCTTATGCAACATTATAGCTCCTATAGGGGGGGGGGGGTGGCTATAACATTGCATGTACTGATCTTTTACACTGATTGATCCATCTCCATAGGAATGAATCAATCAGTGTTTTCGGCGATTGATTGCTCAAGCCTGGATCTCAGGCTTGAAGCATTCATTCGGCGATCGGACAGCAGGAAGGAAGGTAAGAAGACCTCCTCCTGTGCTACAGATGTTCGGGATGATTATACCGCGGCGATCCCGAACAGCTCCCTGAGCTAACCGGCAACTTTTACTTTCGTTTTTAGCCGCGCGGCTCAGCTTTGAGCGCGCGGCTAAAGGGTTAATAGCGGGCGGCACAGCGATCAGTGCCGCGCGCTATTAGAGGCGGGTCCCGGCTTCACTATGACGCCGGGCCCGCCGCGATATGATGCGGGGTCACCGTGTGACCCCGCGTTATGTCGCAGGACCGGGACTCATGACGTATGCATACGTCATGGGTCCTTAAGAGGTTAAGAGGTTAAAGGAGTACTCTGGTGAAAAACAATTCTTTTTTTTTTACAATCAACTGGTGCCAGAAAGTTAAACAGATTTGTAAATTACTTCTATTAAAAAATCTTAATCCTTCCAGTACTTATCAGCTGCTGTATGCTCCACAGGAAGTTGTGTTGTTCTTTTCAGTCTGACCACAGTGCTCTCTGCTGACACCTCTGTCCATGTCAGGAACTGTCCAGAGCAGGAGCAAATCCCCATAGCAAACCTCTCCTGCTCTGGACAGTTCCTGACATGGACAGAGGTGTCAGCAGAGAGCACTGTGGTCAGACAGAAAAGAACTACTCAACTTCCTCTGGAGCATACAGCAGCTGATAAGTACTGGAAGGATTAAGATTTTCAATAGAAGTAATTTACAAATCTGTATAACTTTCTGGCACCAGCTGATAAAAAAAAAAAAAAAAAAGTTTTTCACCAGAGTACCCCTTTAAGGTAACAATTTATAGTAATCTTTTGATTGCTGTTACTGTTCAGTGCTGTGAGGAGAAGATCACAAAAGCTGGTCATGGAGCTGTTTCGTGGATTTCTTCCCGCCATCTTGACTCATCGGACCCCCAAGATCGTGCTGTAGGTGGTCCAGTGAGTCTCTGTATGCCCCCCCTAATACTTTAGATGCCGAGATCACTACTGAAGGGTTAATGACTGGCATCAGGTTGATCTCTGATGTCTGCCATTAGCAGTGAGGACCCGGCCGCTGACAGCACCTGCGCCTGCCTCATAGTCTGGACAGGACGTTCATGTCCCAGTGCCCCAGGTACCAGGCACAGAGCGCGCAGGTACGCCCAGCATCCTCCGGGGTTTAAAGAAAACATTGCGCAGGTATGTAGGGGGGGGGGGGTCAGGGATGCCGCAGGATTTACGCAATTTTGTGCAAAAGTCTCAGATAATAAATCCAGAGTCCGCAAGACGCACCATGCAACCCCAAAGGACACGCCCTCTGGTGGAGATGGAGCAAATAGCATGTGCGCCAGCGGAAAGTTGCATAATCAATGTGGCAAATGTACACTTAAAGGGGTACTCTGCCCCTAGACATTTTATCCCATATCCAAAGGATAAGATGTCTGATCGCTCTGTGCCAGATGACTGGCGATGTAGGGCGAAGGCTCGTGATGTCACAGCCACGCCCCCTCAATGCAAGTCTATGGGAAGGGGCCGTCACACTGCCTCCCATAGACTTGAATTGAGGGGGCGTGGCCATGACGTCACGAGCCTTCAGCGCTGCACCCGACGTTCTTAACGAGCACCCCAGCGATCAGACATCTTATCCCCCTTTTTGGATAGAAGATAAGATGTCTAGGGGCGGAATACCCCTTTAATGCAGGGACTTATCCTATGTATCAGTTTTTTCTAACCAGGGTGCCTCCAGCTGTTGCGAAACTACAACTCCTGGCATGCCCGGACAGCCTTTGGCTGTTCGGGCATGCTGGGAATTGTAGTTTTGCAAAAGCAGGAGGCACCCTGGTTAGTCTATAGGAGGGGCCGTCACACTGCCTCCCATAGACTTGAATAGAGGGGGCGTGGCCATGACATCACGAGCCTCCGGCGCTGCACCCGACGCTCTAAACACCCCAGCGTCCCCCAGCAGCTGGATCCCCGCAATCAGACATCTTATCCCCCTATTTGGAGAGAAGATAAGATGTCTAGGGGCGGAGTACCCCTTTAATGCCGGGACTTATCCTATGTATCAGTGTTTCCTAACCAGGGTGCCTCCAGCTGTTGTGCAACTACAACTCCCAGCATGCCCGGAATTGTAGTTTCGCAAAAGCAGGAGGCAGCCTGGTTGCAAACACATGCATATGCGATGGAAACAGTTAACCCCTCGATCTCCAGGTCATGGCCGCGCAGTTTACACGACCCGTTCACGCTTGTCTCGGATACGTTGACTAACTCCGCGCTGCGTTCATCACTGCCTACTCCGAAGCCGACCCGAGCCCTTTAGATTACCGCTCATCTCCAACAGCAATTGCCCTTTTGCAGTTCCACTTGGAATATGTTTTTTTATGTCGATTAACATAGTCCTGACCTTTTCAGCATGGAAGGGCTGCGGGCGGGCGACACCTCCGGAATTCAATTCACACGACAGCAGCCGCGCTCGGCCCGGTGTACATCAGCGTCTCCGAAGCCGTACAAGATATCATCGCGGCTGCAGGTATTTTATGTTCCCTTCTCCTTCTGTTCTAGATCCAAAAAGCTACAAATTCCACAAAGAGAATACAAGACATTCATAAGGTGATAGTCGCCATATTAAATTACCGTATTACTCTTTATTATTCTTATCGTATTTCTCTTACGCTGCTCCATGAATCTAAATGTTACTATAAATCATTTGTATCAGATTTACAAAACAAACAAACTGCCACCAAGAAAAGATGGTATAAAAGCATTTAAAGGGGTACTCCTGTGGAAAACTTTATTATTATTATTTTTTATTTTTTTTAAATCAACTGGCGCGAGAAAATTTAACAGATTTGTAAATTACTTCTATTAAAAAAAATCTTAATCCTTCCAGTACTTATTAGCTGCTGAATACTACAGAGGAAATGGTTTTCTTTTTGGAACACAGAGCTCTCTGCCGACATCGCGAGCACAGTGCTCTCTGCTGACACCTCTGTCCATTTTAAGAACTGTCCAGAGTAGGAGAACATCCCCATAGAAAAGATATGCTGCTCTGGACAGTTGCTAAAATGGAAAGAGATGTCAGCAGAGAGCACTGTGTTCCAAAAAGAAAATAATTTTCCTCTGTAGTAATCAGCAGCTAATAAGTACTGGAAGGATTAAGATTTTTTTAATAGAAGTCATTTACAAATCTGTTTAACTTTCTGGCACCAGTTGATTTAAAAAAAAAAAAAAAAAAAAGTTTTCCACGGGAGTACCCCTTTAAAGTGAATGGGGCTTAGCTGCAATACCAAACACAGCCAAGGGTGGCGCTGTTGAAGGAAATCTATTATTCCAATCTCATGTTACCCCTTTTAATCATTCCATGTTTCTCCTACCTTGATCATAATAGTTTGGTGACAATCGCTGTTGGCTACAAGAGTAAAGGAAGAGTAAAAAGTCATTGTCATTGTTATGTAATTATACACACAGGGGGGATATTTACCAAAGGATTTCTGCGTTTTTTTTTCACGTAACTTTGGCGCAATACTTTGGCGCAGTGTCTTTTTGCGCCAAAGTTTGGCACATATTTTCCACTGTCATTTTTACAACTCTCTCAAAATCACACGTTCCTGTGTGTGAGTTAAACTTTAGTCAGTAATTCGTCATTTGTGCCAATCGATCTTTGGCGCAATTTTGGAGCAAATCCAGTTTTTTTTGGCGCAAATCCCCGCCAAGAAATTTTGCACATGAAAAACACACTTAGCAATGTCAGAAAATGTAAAGGCGTCAAAATACATTAAAACATTTTTTTGGTGAAAGCAGCGACGCCTCCAGGGCTGCGCAATTCTATCCTGCGACATAGTTGTCTCTGAGGAACCTTCACCCTCCGTTGAGCCAGTATTGGACATGGCCGCACAGGGTCAGGAAAGGTAAAGCACTAAAGCAGTGGTCTCCAACCTGTGGACCTCCAGATGTTGCAAAACTACAACTCCCAGCATGCCCGGACAGCCGTTGGCTGTCCGGGCATGCTGGGAATTGTAGTTTTGCAACATCTGGAGGTCCGCAGGTTGAAGACCACTGCACTAAAGTAACAAAAAAATTAAAAAAAATTAAAAAAAACTACCCATGTTGAAAATAAAATCCATTTCACATGGTGACTATAAACCCCACAAAAGAAAATTACTCACGTCTCTTGCTGATATACTGGGGGAGGGACTCCGAAATGTCTGCACAAGGGGTAAAATACGCGTCCTCTGTGGCGGTAAGTTCTGTGTAAAAGGCGCGGTGAACGGCTGAATTCAACATTTGAGCCAAAATTACTAACAACTTGCACCAAATGATAAATTTGGTGAATGTCCACGAAAACCAAAGTGAAAAAAAAAAGGGTAAAAAGAAACGGTCAACAGGCAAAATTGATAAATACCCCCCCCCCCCCCCACAATCGTTAAAACCAGTGGCGTCACTAGGGGGGTACTATGGGGGCTGTAGCCGTGGGTGTGCCGTCCATAGCCCAATGCTGTCTGGCTATGCCAGGAGTTATAGTTTTGCTTCCTCTGGAGGCCCTTATATTAGGGAACACTGCCTCAGAAGTTACAGATGAAGTAAAGATGGCGGTGAGGAGGTTCAGGTACCACCTTGCCCTCCGGGACTTAACGCACCAGGGTGTACCTGCACCCCCTCACCCTCATCTTTACTCCATCTGTAACTTCTAATTAGTGATGAGCGGCAGGGGCCATATTCGAATTTGCGATATTTAGGACGATTGTCCTATGTTTGCACAATTTGAAGTGCACATGCGCAATTATATCTTTTGCCAAAAAGAAGGGAGGGATCAGTGTCCAGTCTGGAAGGGCCGATATTCGCATAAATATTCACATAAATTTGCATAAAAAAATATATGTATTCGTCATCACAAATAAATATATCCTTCTATTCTAAATATTTGCTAAATCACATTATGCCGATATTCGCGGCAAAAATTTGCAATGCAGTGTTTTTTTTTACCAACCAGGGTGCCTCCAGATGTAGCAAAAACTACAACTCCCAGCATGCTCAGAAAGCAAAAGGCATATCTGTTTTTGTTTCTTTACTGTAATTTTCACCTGGCACAAAGGGGGGGGGGGGGAGGGAGGGCTGGGTTCTTCCTGTCTACCATACTACCTATTTACATATCTGGCTGCTATACTACCTACCTACCTACATACCTGGCTACCATACTACCTAACTACATACCTGGCTACCAACTACCTAGCCAGCTACCTTCCTACATACCTGGCTTCCATACTACCTACCTACAAACCTGGATACCATACTACCTAACTACATACCTGGCTACCTAACTACCTAGCTAACTGTCTTCCAACATACCTGGCTAGCTACTTATGTGGGTGCTAACTGGGGTGATGTGACTGGAACAAAGTTCATGATGCCAGGGAAATGTTGACCTCCACACTCCAAGGGTAGTAGTTTCCCAGGCCACAGATGCAGGGTTAGGAAAACTACTACATTTTCACGGGAACTTGCAAAATATGCAGGAAAAGTTTAACAGTTAGTGCAAAGTTCGCTGGAGTTTCCTGCAGGGATCACAGTTGCTTCAGGGCACTATGTGACTTGTAGTCCTTGCTGACTGACTAGCAGCTTGCTTGCTGAATAAGGGTTAGATGGGTCTGGATTTCATTGTATAGCTTGTATAAGACTTGGGAACTGACCAACACTGACTCTGCTCTCCACATGGGAATCCTATATCGGAGCTTTCCGTCAAGTTTAGACTGTAGGTTTATGGACCGGAGTTGCCCAAGGCTTTCTATCTTCTGTTATCCTCTTCTTTGCTAATGACGTCCGTGGGCTCTCTTGGCTCTTCTCCCCACAGCAGACTTTCTTCTGACTGGAATGGATGACCTGGTTGGCCGGTTCCTGTGAAGGGTGCTGTCACTCTGGAACAGATTAGTGCTGCAACTGGATTTTCTTAGGCCTGTCCTCATGTGATGAGGTACAGGTCCACAGCAGAGATCTAAAGGTGACCTCCACACTCTCTACTCTCATTTTCTCAACTAACCTAACTCCACCCTGTCTACCAAGACTTGGGGGAGGCAGGGCAGCTGCCCTGATTGGCTAAAGCAATCATATGATCCCCTCAGCATGCTCCTGCACAGACAGGTTAACCCTATATCATAAAGCATGAAAGGGCATTGACAATACATTACAATGTAATAAAGAACACATTTAAACCTGAGTAGTGGGCCCGGAGCAGACACGCTAGGTGACATCCACCTGACAGGTAAGGAAGACAGATGTTTTCCGCATTGGGACACCACAATTACCTGGCAACCTACGGTTTGTGGGTCTATAGTGGGAGATTGTGTAGAGGAGGGAAGGGCACTGAAAAGATGCTGAGTTTTTGCTGGAATAAGATGACATGGTGGTCTGATCGGGACCGATAAGAAAAGGAAAGAGGACGACTAAATGTAATCACTTATATGTTATACAGATCATGCATACACCTGGTATATACCTCTATATGGTCCTGTATAAAATGACTTATATGCAGTATATATCCTGCGTAAGGCTGGTATCTACCTTTATGTGGTCCTGTATATAATAACTTATATGGTATACTTATCCTGTGTACAACTGGTATCTACCGCTATATGTTCCTGCATGTAATCACTTATATGGTATACAGATCCTGCGTACAGCTGGTATATACCTCTATATGGTCCTGTATATAATCACTTATATGGAGTATGAGTCCAGCTGGTATCTGCCTCTATATGGTAAATGTATGTGGGAATATAGTTGATTTTATTTAGTAACAATATAACAGTTTTAACCTCTTAAGGACCCAGGGCGTACCTGTACCCTTTCTATAATGCAGGGCCACGGCCAGGACCGGGACCCAGGGCCACGGCCGGGACCCCTGGTTACTAGAGCGCGGCACTGATCGCAGTGCCGCATGCTATAAACCCTTTAGAGGCGGCATTCAAAGTTGATCGCCGCATCTAAAGTGAAAGTAAACTGCTCCCGGCTAGCTCAGTGGGCTGTTCGGGACCCGTGCGGCAAAATCGTGGCGTCCCAAACAGTTGAAGGACGCAAGTAGGGCCCCTACCTTCCTCCTCTGTGACCGATCGCCGAATGACTGCTCAGTGCCTGAGATCCAGGCAGGAGCAGTCAAGCGGCAAAATCATTGATCAATGTTATCCTATGGGATAACAATTAGTGTTGCTCGTGAATATTCGCAATTCGAATTTTATTCGCGAATATCGCATATTCGCAAATTCGCGAATGTAGCACTACTAGCTGAATACCCGGCGTTGCCCGGTTTTTCCTTCCTAATCCTTGTTGGGGAGGAAAATAAACAGAGGAGGAAGCTTTTGACTTCATATCCTGTCCTCATATATTGTTGTCATATCCCGACCTCCTTTCCCGGCCTCCTATCCCAGCTTCATATCCCGTCCTCCTATCTCGACCTCCTACCTTGACCTCCTATCCAGTCCTCCTATCCCAACCTCCTATCCCGACCTCCTATCCCGTCAATCTATCCCGACCTCCTATCTCGACCTCCTATCCCATCTTCCTATCCCGTCCTCCTATCTTGACCTCCTATCCCATCCATCTATCCCGACCTCCTATCCCGACCTCCTATCTCGACCTCCTATCTCGACCTCCTATCTCGACCTCCTATCCCGTCCTCATATTTTGACCTCCTATCCCATCCTCCTATCCCATCCTCCTATCCCATCCTCCTATCCTGGCCTCCTATCCTGGCCTCCTATCTCGACCTCCTATCTCGACCTCCTATCCCAACCTCCTATCCCAACCTCCTATCCCGACCATCCCGTCCTCCTATCTCGACCTCCTATCTCGACCTCCTATCCCAACCTCCTATCCCAACCTCCTATCCCGACCATCCCGTCCTCATATCTCGTCCTCATATCCCGTCCTCCTATCTTGACCTCTCATCCCATCCTCATATCCCGACCTGTAATATGTGACCAAGTAATGAAATATCTCCAGCCGTACAGAAGTTATGTGAGGACATACATTTCCCATTGATTTGCATGGGATTTTAAACAAAACCCCTAACCCTCACAAATGGGGGTAGTTAAGGGTTAAATTAACTATCCTATATTTTAAGTGGACATATAAGTAACATGTGACCAAGTATTATGGAAATATCTCCAGCCGTACGGAAGTTATGCAGTAACATATATTTCCCATAGACTTGTATGGGACTTTAAACATAAACCCCGCCCCTGGCAAATGGGAGTGAGTAAGGGTTAAATCACCGATCCTATGTTTGTTGGTGACATATAAGTAACATGTGGCCAAGTGTAATGGTAATATCTACAGCCGTTTGGACGTGATGCTGGAACATACACACATACACACATATACACATATACATATATACACACATACATACATATACATACATATACACATACATACATACATACATACATACATACATATACACATACATACATATATACATACATACATATATACATACACATATATACACACATACATACATATACATACATACATATATATATATATATATATACATACACACACACGCACACACACATACATACACACGTTGAGTTTTATATATATAGATATATTCGAAATTACGAATGTTCGCTTTTTTTTCCTTCACAGTACACATCACAGTGATCATCCCTCTCTGCTTCCAGCTTGTGTGGTGTAAAGACGGCTCTAATACTACTGTGTGAGACCACCGGGCGAAAATTCACGAATATTGATCCCTCCCTTCTGCTGCTTCTATCAAGTTACACTGGTATACTTGCTATAAAGTTCATACATTTTCACATATGCGAATTTTCACAAATGGGAATTTTTGCATATGCGAATTTACGCATATGTGGAAAAAAACACAAATATTACGAATATGTGAATTTAGCGAATATATGACGAATATTCGTCCATATATTCACGAAATATCGCAAATTCTAATATGACCTATGCTGCTCAACACTAATAACAATGATCAATGTAAAAGATCAGTGTGTGCAGTGTTATAGCCACTAGAGGGTAATGTGCAGAAATGTCTGAATTATAAAAATATATTGTTAATTAAACCGCACGGTCAATGGCGTACACGCAAAAAAATTCAAAAGTCCAAAATAGCGTATTTTTGCTCATTTTTTCTATAATGAATAAATGAATAAAAAGCGATCAAAAAGTCCGATCAATACAAAAATGGTACCGCTAAAAACTTCAGATCACGACACAAAAAATGAGCCCTGATAACAACCCGTATGCAGAAAAATAAAAAAGTTATAGGGGTCAGAATATGACAATTTTAAACGTATACATTTTCCTGCATGTAGTTATGATTTTTTTCAGAAGTGCGACAAAATCACCTATATAAGTAGGGGATCATTTTATTTGTAAGGACCTACAGAATAAAGATAAGGTGTCATTTTTACAAAAAACATCTACTGCATAGAAATGGTAGCCTCCAAATTTACAAAATGGCCTGATAATAATAGATTTATAATAGGCATGATAATTGGGTAGTCCCATTCCTCCATGTTTAAAAGATTTTTGTAATGCCACTAGGGAAACTCTGGGTTTAGACTGACCCCATATAAATGATGTCATTTGTTTATTAAGACTGTTTAGTATGTTGGCTGGCACGTAAACTGGAAGGGATCGCATAACATATAAAACCCTGGGCATAATAAACATTTTGTATATGATGGAACGACCCATCCAACTCCATTCACCTTTCGTATATTTATCTAGAGAGGATTGGAGATCTGACTTTAGGGTGGAGAAATTTGTTTTCACCATGCACGAAATGTTTTTGTTTAAGATTATGCCTAAATATTTCATTTTCGGTGGGTCCCATTGGTATAAGAAGCGTCTCATTAATTGCTCCTTGGTGGGTGGGTCAATATGAATGCTTAAAATATTAGATTTAGGTTCATTGACTTTGTAATATGTGAGTTCACCGAATCTGTGTACAATATTTTGTACTATCGGGAGAGAAGTGAGAGGTTCAGATAGAGATAAGATTATGTCATCTGCGAATAATCCTATTTTCTGGCTTTCTTTAGATATAGGGATGCCTTTGATGGAAAGATTGTCTCTTATCATTTTTGCTAATGGTTCTAATGAGATAAGGAATAATAATGGAGACAGGGGGCAACCTTGCCTAGTTCCATTTGTTATCTGAAAAGGGACTGAAAGAATGCCATTGACCAGGACTGAGGCGCTCGGGTTGCTGTATAGGGCAAAGACGGATTTTATAATTTCATCAGGCAATCCCTGGAATGGCTAATACCCCTAGAACAACAGAAACCATGGGTTAAGCTTGAATCAAATATTACTAAAATAGAGAACTGGAGCACTACCCTATTAAATAAATCACGCTTCCAATTACTTAATAGACCTGGAATTCCCCCAACCCTCTCAATAGCGGGAAAAGTGTGGAGTTCGAGTATTATAAACATTGACAAAATTGAGGGTACCATGGACTCCCCGATACCACTCCAATCTCTCCAGCTCTTTCTCCCTAAACTGAACATTCTACATTGGGAGGATCTGGGCATTAAATACATCTCTGATGTACTTAGGAACAACAAAATGCTATCATTTGATGAATTACAGTCAAACTACAAAATACCCGAATCCGATAAAAAATATTACAACATTCTACAGAAGCACTTGCAAAAATTCCCTGAATCCTATTCTTCGCTCCCAAAAAGCCTCCATACTTGGTTCCTTGATCCTGTAAAGGAGAAAGAAAAGGGACTTAAAAACTTTTATTCCTATTTTAATGAAGACAAATGGTTAAACAAAAATTCGGGGATGGTACGATGGGAATCCGACTTGGGACAATCCTTCTCTGAATCTAAATGGCTGAATACATCCTTAAAGATAAAAAAAGCAACAGTATGTGCTAATTTATGGGAACATCATTGCAAGTTTGTCAATAGATGGTACTACACACCTAAAAAATTATCTTTGATTTTTCCTCACCTGTCGCCACTATGTTGGAGGGATTGTGGGGAACAAGGCTCCCTAAAACATATCTTCCTCACTTGTCCGGCCATAGTTACCTTTGTTTCAGAAGTAAAAAGTATGATTTTGAAATTGATCCCTCATTGCTCACAACCTAAAGATGAATTACTTCTATTACTTCTGGGTCTGGAAGATCTCCCAAAAAACATACAAACTCCGATTGTACACATATGTTTGTCATATAAAATGTTACTAGCCTCCAAATGGAAATCAAAAGAGATTCCACACATTAACGAATTAATAAATACACTGCTATCTCATTATAACTATGAGCTAATATTTTTTGGTCAAAAGGGAAAAAGAGATGAGTGTACAGCCTCATGGGAATCCTGGATTAAGCTTTATAAACCCCCATAGACCCTTACTATCTAAACTAAGTTATGATACAATTTAGCTTACTACACACAAAAGAGCGGTTCTTCGAGTGTATAAGACGGCTGACCCTTGTGACACCCTTGTGACACCTCGATTCTGAATTCTACCAAATACCAGACAACTGCCTGATTCAGCAATTTTGATTGATTTTGTAGAAGTTATGGAGACTCACTATTTTATTGTTTTATTGTTTTCCTTCTTATTGTTATTTTCTTGCTCTCAAATTTCAATTAAGGTCCCTTTGGACCTGATAGATCCTTTGTGAATATGCATGACACTGTTTGGATGAACAATTATGCTCCACCAGTCAAGGTTGTTATGCATGTTCATATGTAAACTCTGACACATCTGATGTCATAATATGTTATATGTTACATTTCTTATGTTTATAAAATTCAATAAAAACATTGTGAAACAAATTTACAAAATGGCATTTTTTCTTAAATTTTGTCGCACAATGATTTTTTTTCTGATTCGCCGTAGTTTTTTGGGTAAAATGACTGATGTCACTGCAAAGTAGAATTGGTGGCGCAAAAAATAAGCCATACAATGGATTTTTAGTTGCAACATTGAAAGAATTATGATTTTTTAAAGGTAAGGAGGAAAAAACAAAAGTGCAAAAATGGAAAAACCTGTTGTCCTTAAGGGGTTAAGGGGTTAAACAGTTGTAATGGTAATGGTGGTCATTGTGTGGCAGTATTATTTGTCCCATACCGGTAAAACACAAAACTAGCACTGTGCTCATACTTCATTTTGTTTGGAGATGCTGAACATTTTTTTTTTTGACTGGTAATAATAGTATTGTTCTCTGTTTTAGTTAGTAACAGTATGATGGTAATATGTATGGTGATAATATTCCTCCTTGTATACTGGTATTATTGGTAATATTGGTCTCAGTATACAGGATTTGGTCAGTAACAGTATGATGGTAACATGTATGCTGATAATATTTCTCCTTGTATACTGGTATTATTGATAATATTGATCTCAGTGTACAGGATTTGATCAGTAACAGTATGATGGTAATATATATGGTGATAATATTCCTCCTTATATACTGGTATTATTGGTAATATTGGTCTCAGTATACAGGATTTGGTGAGTAACAGTATGATGGTAATATGTATGCTGATAATATTCCTCCTTGTATACTGGTATTATTGGTAATATTGGTCTCAGTATACAGGATTTGGTCAGTAACAGTATGATGGTAATATTTATGGTGATAATATCCTCCTTGTATACTGGTATTATTGGTAATATTGGTCTCAGTATACAGCATATGGTTGGTAACAGTATAATGGTAATATGTATGGTGATAATATTCCTCCTTGTATACTGGTATTATTGGTTATATTGGTCTCAGTATACAGCATATGGTCAGTAACAGTATGATGGTAATATGTATAGTAATAATGTTCCTCCTTGTATACTGGTATTATTGATAATATTGGTCTCAGTATACAGCATATGGTCAGTAACAGGATGATGGTAATATTTATGGTGATAATATCCTCCTTGTATACTGGTATTATTGATAATATTGGTCTCAGGATACAGGATTTGATCAGTAACAGTATGATGGTAATATGTATGGTGATAATATTCCCCCTTGTATATTGGTATTATTGGTTATATTGGTCTCAGTATACAGCATATGGTCGGTAACAGTATGATGGTAATATGTATGGTGATAATATTCCCCCTTGTATATTGGTATTATTGGTAATATGGGTCTCAGTATAAAGGATTTGGTCAGTAACAGTATGATGGTAACATGTATAGTGATAATATTCCTCCTTGTATACTGGTATTATTGATAATATTGGTCTCAGTATACAGCATATGGTCAGTAACAGTATGATGGTAATATGTATGGTGATAATATTCCTCCTTGTATACTGGTATTATTGGTAATATTGATCTCAGTATAAAGGATTTGGTCAGTAACAGTATGATGGTAACATGTATAGTGAAAATATTCCTCCTCGTATACTGGTATTATTGGTAATATTGGTCTCAGTATACAGCATATGGTCGGTAACAGTATGATGGTAACATGTATAGTGATAATATTCCTCCTTGTATACTGGTATTATTGATAATATTGGTCTCAGTATACAGCATATGGTCGGTAACAGTATAATAGTAATATGTATGGTGAAAATATTCCTCCTTTTATACTGGTATTATTGTTCAGTATACAGGATTTGGTCCGTGACAGTATGGTGGTGATATGTATGGTGATAATATTCCTCCTTCTATATTGGTATTATTGATAATATTGGTCTCAGTATACAGCATATGGTCGGTAACAGTATGATGGTAATATGTATGGTGATAATATTCCCCCTTGTATTTTGGTATTATTGGTAATATTGGTCTCAGTATACAGGATTTGGTCAGTAACAGTATGATGGTAACATGTATAGTGATAATATTCCTCCTTGTATACTGGTATTATTGATAATATTGGTCTCAGTATACAGGATATGGTCGGTTACAGTATAATAGTAATATGTATGGTGATAATATTCCTCCTTTTATACTGGTATTATTGTTCAGTATACAGGATTTGATCCGTGACAGTATGGTGGTGATATGTATGGTGATAATATTTCTCCTTGTATACTGGTATTATTAGAATTATCGGTCTCAATATACAGGATTTGGTCAGTAACACTATGATGGGATGATAGGAGTGTGATTGCTTAAACCACACTGTACACTTGGCTGCTGGTAGTAGTACGTATGTTAAAGGAGGAGGCTGGGTGTAATTGGGCATGAATGAGGATTGGGTGTGGTTGAGGGTTTGGTTAGGGGTGTGGCTTTAACTAAGGGCTCTAGCCCACAGTCTTATAGAGACCTAGCAATGCCTCTGTATAAAACCCATTTAAATAGATCTATAAAGTTGAGCTGTAATACCACACACAACCTAAAGTCAAGGGTGGAACTATTCCAGGAAGAAAGCAGCTATGTGTATTCTAATCATTGACAAACTCTTTAAATGCAAACAAATTACTTTTTTATGGATTTATCATTGACTGAGAGGACTATGGAGTCAGGACACCAGGGCTCATAGCAAAGGTCTATGGGATTCAGGTCTCAGAAATCACATCACAAGGCTATTGCAGGCCGAGCCTCAGGGGTCACAACACAGGTCTATGGGGTCCGGGACTCAGGGGGTCACATCACAGGTCTATGGGATTCAGGGCTCAGAAAGCACATCACAAGGCTATAGCGGTAAGAGCTGTGGGGGTCACATCACAGGTCTATGGGGTCTGGGACTCAGGGGGTCACATCACAAGGCTATAGCAGGCCAAGCCTCAGGGATCACAACACAGGTCTATGGGGTCCGGGACTCAGGGGGTCACATCACAGGTCTATGGGATTAAGGCCTCAGAAAGCACATCACAAGGCTATAGCGGTAAGAGCTGTGGGGGTCACATCACAGGTCTATGGGGTCTGGGACTAAGGGGGTCACATCACAAGGCTATAGCGGGCCGAGCCTCAGGGGTCACATCACAGGTCTATGGGGTCTGGGTATATGGGGCACATCATAGATAGATGGGGTCTTGGTATATGGGGCACATCATAGATCGATGGGGTCTGGGTATATGGGGCACATCATAGATAGATGGGGTCTGGGTATATAGGACACATCATAGATAGATGGGGTCTGGGTATATAGGACACATCATAGATGGATGGGGTCTGGGTATATAGGACACATCATAGATAGATGGGGTCTGGGTATATAGGACACATCATAGATGGATGGGGTCTGGGTATATGGGGCACATCATAGATAGATGGGGTCTGGGTATATAGGACACATCATAGATAGATGGAGTCTGGGTATATAGGACACATCATAGATAGATGGGGTCTGGGTATATGGGGCACATCATAGATACATGGGGTCTGGGTATATGGGGCACATCATAGATCGATGGGGTCTGGGTATATGGGGCACATCATAGATAGATGGGGTCTGGGTATATGGGGCACATCATAGATAGATGGGGTCTAGGTATATAGGGCACATCATAGATAGATGGGGTCTGGGTATATAGGGCACATCATAGATAGATGGGGTCTGGGTATATAGGACACATCATAGATAGATGGGGTCTGGGTATATAGGGCACATCATAGATAGATGGGGTCTGGGTATATAGGGCACATCATAGATAGATGGGGTCTAGGTATATAGGGCACATCATAGATAGATGGGGTCTGGGTATATAGGACACATCATAGATCTATAGTGTCTGGGCCTTGGGGTCACATCACAGGTCTATGGGGTCTGTTAGGCCTTTTTTAGTGGCAGGCAGTGAACCTACATATGACAGGACGGGAGGTTTTAATGTTATGGCAGATGTGGCCTCCAAACTCTCAGGACTTCATAGAATTATTCAGGAATTGAAAGGAATAAACACATTTAAGGTCCGTTCACACATACAGGATCCTGCGCAGATTTGATGCGCAGGATTTATAACTGCCGATTAGAAGCGGTGCTCAGTCATTTAGTTTACATTGAAATCTGCAGCAGAAAATCCTGCGCATCAAATCTGCGTACGTGTGAACGTTCCCTGAAGGCGACATTTAAGGCAAACTGTAAATTACAGCGGAGTATAAGTGCAGCGCCGCAACGTCCATTTGTGAAATCCTCAATGTTCCGAGCTCCCACATAATAATGATGTTTATCTGGATGGGCCGCTCTCTGGTTTACATGTCCGGGCTGCGTATATTCCTCGTCCTCCATTATGATTACTGCCGCGCTGACCCTGTGAGGGCGGATTTATCCCCATCAGGTAAACATGGTAATCTATGAGGTCTCCAGCTCATCCAGTGTCCTGGGTATTTATAGAATTAAGTATCTCAGGAGCTGAACTCGACTGGATGAAGAGTCACAGTGAGAATCCACCGGAGAACAACATTAAAGGGGTACTCCGGTGAAAACCTTTTTTCTTTTAAATCAACTGGTGCCAGAAAGTTAAACATATTTGTAAATTACTTCTATAAAAAAATCTTAATCCTTCCAGTACTTATTAGCTGCTGAATGCTACAGAGGAAATTCCTTTCTTTTTGGAAAACTGATGACATCACGAGCACAGTGCTCTCTGCTGACATCTCTGTTAATTTTAGCAACCGTACATAGCAGATGTATGCTAAGGGCAGCATGGTGGCTCAGTGCTGGGGACTTGGGTTCAAATCCCACTAAGGACAACAATAAATAAAGTGTTATTATTATAATAACATCAGCAGAGAGAACTGTGCTCGTGATGTCATCAGAGAGCATTCCAAAAAGAAAATAATTTCCTCTGTAGTATTCAGCAGCTAATAAGTACAGGAAGGATTAAGATTTTTTAATAGAAGTAATTTACAAATATGTTTAACTTTCTGCCACCAGTTGATTTAAAAGAAAAAAGGTTTTCACCGGAGTACCCCTTTAATATTCACCTAAACTCTGCGCTCACTAATGTCTCAGTAAGGCGGCATTCATGTGAGTCTTATACAAGGGCATGTTTGTGTTTACTGGGGCAACCACACTGAAAGCATCACCGAGATCTACTGATCTGACCTGACAGCATAATAGATGACCATGATAGATCACTATAATAGATGACCATGATAGATCACTATAATAGATGACCATGATAGATCACTATAATAGATGACCATGATAGATCACTATAATAGATGACCATGATAGATCACTATAATAGATGACCATGATAGATCACTATAATAGATGACCATGATAGATCACTATAATAGATCACTATAATAGATGACCATGATAGATCACTATAATAGATGACCATGATAGATCACTATAATAGATCACTATAATAGATGACCATGATAGATCACTATAATAGATCACTATAATAGATGACCATGATAGATCACTATAATAGATGACCATGATAGATTACTATAATAGATGACCATGATAGATCACTATAATAGATGACCATGATAGATTACTATAATAGATGACCATGATTGATCACTATAATAGATGACCATGATAGATTACTATAATAGATGACCATGATTGATCACTATAATAGATGACCATGATAGATTACTATAATAGATGACCATGATAGATCACTATAATAGATGACCATGATAGATCACTATAATAGATGACCATGATAGATCACTATAATAGATGACCATGATAGATCACTATAATAGATCACTATAATAGATGACCATGATAGATCACTATAATAGATCACTATAATAGATGACCATGATAGATCACTATAATAGATGACCATGATAGATCACTATAATAGATGACCATGATAGATCACTATAATAGATGACCATGATAGATCACTATAATAGATGACCATGATAGATCACTATAATAGATCACTATAATAGATGACCATGATAGATCACTATAATAGATGACCATGATAGATCACTATAATAGATGATCATGATAGATCACTATAATAGATGACCATGATAGATCACTATAATAGATGACCATGATAGATCACTATAATAGATCACCGTGATAGATCACTATAATAGATCATCATGTAGATCACTATAATAGACCACCATAATAGATCACTATGGTAGATCCCTATGATAGATTACCATTATATATCACTACAATGGATCACCATAATAGATCACTATGATATATCACTACAATAGATCACCATAATAGATCACATGATATATCACTATAATAGATGACCATGATAGATCACTATAATTGATCACTATGACAGATCACTCTGAACACCATGATAGATCACTACAATAGATCAATATGATAGATAACTACAATAGATCACCATAATAGATCCCTATGATAGATCACTGATAGACCACGATAATAGATAACTACGATAGATCACCATAATAGATCACCATGATAGATCACTACAATAGATCATCATGATAAATCACTATGATAGATCACCATGATAGATCACTACAATAGATCATCATAATAGATCACTATAATAAATCACCATGATAGATCACTACAATAGATCATCATGATAGATCCCTATGATACATTACCATGAGAGATCAAAACGAAAGATCACTATCATAAACCATTACGATAGATCACTTCAATAAATTATCATGATAGATTCCTAGAATATATTCCTATGATAGATCAATTGGTCAGTATAAAACATCACAATGATGGATCCCTCTCATAGATCAGTAGGATGTATTCCCCATGACAGATCCCTATAATAGATGAGAAGGATAGATCCCTATTATACTGTAGATGAGAAATATAGATCCATATTATAAATCCCTACAATGCTGTCAGATTGGTCATTAGATCGGGGGCTGGGCCAGGTCCAGGGTCCATATTACATTTTTGTGTTGCCTAAAGATTATTAAAGAGATAAATGACACATTATACAAAAAACCTCCTCATCTGAAGCGGGAGCAGACCTGAGGACAACATCTGAAGCGGGGAGTTGACCTGAGGGCTACATCTGAAGCGGGGAGGGGACCTGAGAATGACATTGAAGAAGGAAGGGGATCTGAGGATGACATCTGAAGCGGGGAGGGGATCTGAGGATGACATCCGAAGCAGGGAGGGAACCTGAGGATGACATCTGAAGCGGGGATGGGACCTGAGGATGACATTTGAAGTGGGGAGGGTACCTGAAGATGACATCTGAAGCGGGTAGGAGACCTGAGGATGACATCTGAAGTGGGGAGGGTACCTGAAGATGACATCTGAAGCAGGGAGGAGACCTGAGGATGACATCTGAAGCGGGGAGGGGATCTGAGGATGACATCCGAAGCAGGGAGGGAACCTGAAGATGACATCTGAAGCGGGGAGGGGACCTGAGGATGACATTTGAAGTGGGGAGGGTACCTGAAGATGACATCTGAAGCGGGGAGGAGACCTGAGGATGACATCTGAAGCGGAGAGGGAACCTGAGGATGACATCTGAAGTGGGGAGGGGACCTGAGGATGACATCTGAAGTGGGGAGGGGACCTGAGGATGACACCTAAAGCGGGGAGGGGACCTGAGGATGACATTTGAAGTGGGAAGGGGACCTGAGAATGACATCTGAAGCAGGGAGGGAACCTGAGGATGACATCTGAAGCGGGGAGGGGACCTGAGGATGACATTTGAAGTGGGGAGGGTACCTGAAGATGACATCTGAAGCGGGGAGGAGACCTGAGGATGACATCTGAAGCGGAGAGGGAACCTGAGGATGACATCTGAAGTGGGGAGGGGACCTGAGGATGACATCTGAAGTGGGGAGGGGACCTGAGGATGACACCTAAAGCGGGGAGGGGACCTGAGGATGACATTTGAAGTGGGAAGGGGACCTGAGAATGACATCTGAAGCGGGGAGGGGACCTGAGGATGACATCTGAAGTGGGGAGGGGACCTGAGGATGACATCTGCAGCGGGGAGGGGACCTGAGGATGACATCTGAAGTGGGAAGGGGACCTGAGGATGACATCTGAAGCGGGGAGGGGACCTGAGGAAGACATTTGAAGTGGGAGGGGGACCTGAGGATGACATCTGAAGTGGGGAGGGGACCTGAGCGTGACATCTGAAGCGGGGAGGAGACCTGAGGATGACATCTGAAGTAGGGAGGGGACCTGAGGATGACATTTGAAGTGAGAAGGGGACCTGAGGATGACATCTGAAGCGGGGAGGGGACCTGAGGAAGACATTTGAAGTGGGAGGGGGACCTGAGGATGACATCTGAAGTGGGGAGGGGACCTGAGCGTGACATCTGAAGTTGGGAGGGGACCTGAGGGTGACATCTGAAGTAGGGAGGGGACCTGAGCATGACATCTGAAGCGGGGAGGAGACCTGAGGGTGACATCTGAAGTAGGGAGGGGACCTGAGGATGACATCTAAAGCGGGGAGGGGACCTGAGGATGACATATGAAGCGGGGAAGGGACTTGAGGATGACATCTGAAGTGGGGAGAGGACCTGAGGATGACATCTGAAGCGGGGAGGGGACCTAAGGATGACATATGAAGCGGGGAAGGGACTTGAGGATGACATCTGAAGATGAAGATGCTGTAGTTCCTCTTTGACCTTGTTGGCCTCATCAGGTGTCACCGCAGCCCAGACACCTATTATATTTATGTCCTATTACCTCATTCCTCTTGGCAGTTCAAGCAATGTGCACCACCCTCTAGGGGGCAGCAGAGGGCACAGGAAAAACTTCCTCCTAAGGTCGAACCTATTATATCGTTGGCGCGATGGGAAGGAAATTTCAGGTTAAAAATCTCTTTTCCTCCACATAGATGAATGATTACTGAATATATTTCCTGCGTGGTTTTATAGACAGTGATTGCAGATCATTAGTTTATCATTTATTTATTTCTAGTGTCATCTCATCATTTCCTCCAGACTGAAATCAATTACCAGCAGGTGAGTGAGCGCAGCTCCGGAGCAGACCCCGGTGATCAGAGGTGAGGGGCTCGGCTGGGAGGTGGCAGAGCATGGCAGGGGTTAAACATTCATTGATGAAATATTGATTACACATTCTGTATTATATAATCTCATTATATCTGGAATTATTTCTCCACCTTCCCATCATGTATCCAGCTCTAAAAACACAATATATTATTCATAAATTCCCGAATAATCCAGATTCCCAGTCTGTTTATTACGGAACGTTCATGTTTTTGGACATTTTCCACTTATTGTAACCTGAACAATTTTCAAACTTTTGACAAATAAAGATAAAACTTAAAGTGGTACTCCTCCCCATAATATCTAAGCCATCACATTGCCTCCACTCATGTCTATGTACTAGCCATTAAACCGCTCCCATAGACATGAATGGAGGGGGCGTAACGTGACATCGCGAACACTGAAGCTCCAAGCTTCTTCAGAATGCTGCTGTGCCGGCCTAGACCCCCGCGATCAGACATCTTATCCCCTATCTTCTCCTCCTTCTCCTTCTATTTCTTCTTCATCTACTTCTTCTTCTCCTCCTTCTCCTTCTTCTCCTCCTTCTTCTTCTTCTCCTTCTTCTTCTCCTTCTTCTATTCCTTCTTCTTCTCCTCCTTCTTCTTCTCCTCCTTCTCCTTCTTCTTCTCCTCCTCCTCCTTCTCCTTCTTCTTCTCCTTCTTCTATTCCTTCTTCTTCTTTTTCTTCTCCTTCTTCTTCTCCTCCTTCTCCTTCTTCTTCTTCTCCTTCTCCTCATTCTTCTCATTCTTCTTCTCCTTCTTCTTCTCCTTCTCCTTCTTCTCCTCCTTCTTCTTCCCCTTCTCCTCCTCCTTCTCCTTCTTCTCCTTCTCCTCCTCCTTCTTCTTCCCCTTCTCCTCCTCCTTCTTCCTCTCCTTCTCTTCCTCCTTCTTCTTCTCCTTCTCCTCCTTCTCATTTTTCTTTTTCTTCTTCTTCTTCTTATTCTTCTTCTTCTTCTTCTTCTCCTTCTTCTCCTCCTCCTTCTTCTCCTCCCCCTTCTCCTTCTTCCTCTCCTTCTCCTTCTTCTTCTTCTTCTTCTTCTCCTTCTTCTTCTCCTCTTCCTTCTCCTCCTCCTTCTCCTCTTCCTTCTCCTCTTCCTTCTCCTCCTCCTTCTCCTTCTTCTCCTTCTCCTCTTCCTTCTCCTTCTTCCTCTCCTTCTTCTCCTCCTTCTTCTAACCATTCTTCTTCTTCTCCTCCTTCTTCTTCTCCTTCTCCTTCTTCTTCTTCTTCTTCTTCTTCTTCTTCTTCTTCTCCTTCTCCTTCTTCTTCTTTTCCTTCTTCTTCTTTTCCTTCTTCGATATTATTAATAAATCTCCCCATTATTTGCCCACATTATATATTCCCCTATTTTTTACCAGCCAGGGAATCAATCCGTTCCTTCGCACGCTGTGCCGTCCCATGCATGTGGGTTTATGTATTATACATGTATTACATTACGTTATATTTACCTCTTCGCCTCCCGGTGATTAGACATTCATGTAGGTTGTGCCGGAGACCATAGCAGATTGTGAAATGACTTCTTAATGCTTCGAATTTGAGTTATGAAATTGATGATGATTCGGTATTAGGAGACATGAAACATGCGTGTGCACGGCGGGTGAGAGCGCGGCGCCATTCACTGACATGCAGAAAATTAAAAATCAGCGCATTCAATCTTCCGAAAGCTTCATGTTTAATTATATCGTTGGCCCTTCAGGGAAGGGAATTTGGAATAGTAATTGTCAATTTGTCCTCTATAACCAAGGGCAGATTTCGCAGGTTTACTTATTTTCTTTTACATTTACTTTTGTCACGTCTGATATGAATAGGATGAATGCCGCCGCCTGTGATGGTGCCGCCGCCGTTCTAAGGCGCTATTGTTGTTTTTTAGATGGTCTTTTCAGGACAAGATAATCCCGAGACTAATAGTGACAGAGATTGAAAATGGCTTATGTGCCTGATGCCTTAAAAGTCAATGTGAGTAAATGGACACCGTCCCGATGCGTCTGAATCACGTTGGATAAAAGCCCAGACAGAATTAAGCCAAATAAACAGGCGACTATTACTTTTATGGCAAACTTGCACTTCTGAGAATTTATAATTGATACAAAAAATTGTAACGCCTTTTGTGTCTACTAACCGTCCTCTACCAAGGGCGAAACTAATAAAGGGAAATGAAGGGTTTGCAGTGTAATTCTTATAGAAATAACAACTTTACAAAATGTTCAGACTCAGTCACTTTTGTCACATTTTGCTCTGTTGCTCTTTGTGTTTCCCAAACTTTTTGCCGTCCAAATCTTTACTAATTTATTAAAAAGGAAAACTGTAATCTTGCAGTGAAATAAGTATTCATACCCTTTACCATAACATGTGACATAAGTATTCATACCCTTTACCATTACATGTGACATAAGTATTCATACCCTTTACCATTACATGTGACATAAGTATTCATACCCTTTACTATAACATGGGACATAAGTATTCATACCCTTTGCTCAGGACATAGTTGAAGCCCCTCTGGCAGTGATTCCAGCCTCCAGTCTTCTTGGGGATGAGGCCACAAGGTTTACACACCTGGATTTTGGGATTCTTCTCTGCAAATTCTCTTAGGTTGGATGGGGACCATGGATGACATTTTTCATTTTCAGGTTGCTTTGTCAAGATGTTTCAAGGACATCCACAGAATTGTCCCTAAGTTACTCCTGTGTTGTCATGGATGTGTGTTTACGGTGACCTTCACCCCAGTCTGAGGTTCAGAGTGATCTGAATCAGGTTTTCATTAAGAATATATATATATATATATATATATATATATATATATACTTTGCTCCCTTAAAGGGATACTCCGCCCCTATACATTTTATCCCCTATCCAAAGGATAAGGGATGAGATGTCTGATCGCGAGGAGACCCCCACAATCTCCCTGCTGAACCTAGCATTCGTGTAGAGCTGAACACTTGTGATGTCACGGCCGCGCCCCTCAATGCAAGTCTATGGGAGAGAGTGTGGCAGTCATCACGCCCCCTCCCACAGGCTTGCATGGAGGGGACGTGGCCGTGACATCACAAGTGGGCGGGGCTGTGATGTTACAAGCCTCCTCCCTGCATCGCCAGACATCTGGCACGGAGCGTAGTTCAGTCCATGCACCAGATATCTGGGGTGCTGCAGCCGAGAATGCGGGGGTCCCCAACCGCAGGACCTCCGCGATCCAACATCTTATCCCCTATCCTTTGGATAGGGGATAAGGTGTCTAGGGACAAAGTACCCCTTTAAGGTTTCCCTCAACCCTGACCATTTCCCTGTCAACACGACATAATGCTGCCCCAGATTGTGGAGGCTGCAGTGATAGTTATGGACCTTCTGGACGTTACTCCCATCAGGATCTGTTGAGCTCAGTGACCATTCGGTTCGCGGTCTTCTCTCTTACCAAAACCCTTCTCCCCCAATTACTTAGTTTGGTGGGACAGCAGCTCCAGGAAGAGTTCTGGTTGTTCCTTCTTTTTCTATGTAGGCTTTATGGAAGCCACTGAGCTCTTGAAGAATATACATTTAACACCTCTATTCATCTGTTATTAATTCCTCCACCCTCTAATGATGACTCTGCAGAACCTGTCCCAGTCTACACATTAAAGCAGTGAAAGGAACCTGCAAAAAACAAGAAGAGTCAGCACATGTTGCATACTTAATAACTAAAATATTTCTGAATATTTCTATATGAATAGTTGTGTACAATCTACATCATAACATTAAAACCATAAAAAAGTTATTTAAATATGTTATTGTCTAAATAAACATTCCCTTTAAATGGGTATTCTAGGAAACTGGTGCAGGAAAGTTATACAGTGTAATTTGTAAATTACTTCTATTTAAAAAAATCCAGTAATTTTCAGGTGCTGTATACCCTGGGTAAGTCATGTAGTCTTTCCACTACTTATCAGCTGCTGTATACCCTGGGTAAGTCATGTAGTCTTTCCAGTACTTATCAGCTGCTGTATACCCTGGGTAAGTCATGTAGTCTTTCCAGTACTTATCAGCTGCTGTATACCCTGGGTAAGTCATGTAGTCTTTCCACTACTTATCAGCTGCTGTATACCCTGGGTAAGTCATGTAGTCTTTCCAGTACTTATCAGCTGCTGTATACCCTGGGTAAGTCATGTAGTCTTTCCAGTACTTATCAGCTTCTGTATACCCTGGGTAAGTCATGTAGTCTTTCCAGTACTTATCAGCTGCTGTATACCCTGGGTAAGTCATGTAGTCTTTCCAGTACTTATCAGCTGCTGTATACCCTGGGTAAGTCATGTAGTCTTTCCACTACTTATCAGCTGCTGTATATCCTGGAGGAGTCATGTAGTCTTTCCAGTACTTATCAGCTGCTGTATACCCTGGAGGAGTCATGTAGTCTTTCCAGTACTTATCAGCTACTGTATATCCTGGAGAAGTCATGTAGTCTTTCCAGTACTTATTAGCTGCTGTATGTCCTGGAGGAGTCATGTAGTCTTTCCAGTACTTATCACCTGCTGTATGTCCTGGAGGAAGTCATGTAGTCTTTCCAGTACTTATTAGCTGCTGTATACCCTGGAGGAAGTCATGTAGTCTTTCCAGTACTTATCAGCTGCTGTATGTCCTGGAGGAGTCATGTAGTCTTTCCAGTACTTATCAGCTGCTGTATACCCTGGAGGAAGTCATGTAGTCTTTCCAGTACTTATCAGCTGCTGTATACCCTGGGGGAAGTCATGTAGTCTTTCCAGTACTTATCAGCTGCTGTATACCCTGGAGGAATCATGTAGTCTTTCCAGTACTTATCAGCTGCTGTATACCCTGGAGGAATCATGTAGTCTTTCCAGTACTTATCAGCTGCTGTATGTCCTGGAGGAAGTCATGTAGTCTTTCCAGTACTTCTCAGCTGCTGTATGTCCTGGAGTTGTATTTTCTCAACAGCTGGAGGCACTATGGTTGGGCAACACTGCCATAGAGCATGAGCATATCCCTGGTGGTTTTGTTATTTATAAACTATTATGTTTCATTTTTTTTAAAAAAATCTATATCAATTGTTTAGATAAGCAATTATATATCACTTCAGGCTGCAAAGTAAAAAAATAAAAAAATGAAAACAAATTTGTACTTATTCATAACACTTCACTGCGCAATAAAATGTGTGGCCGGGGGCAAAACGATACAGCGTCAGAGATTAGAACAAATGACTTTTGGTTTTGTTTTTATTTTATTTAATTTTTTTCACACTAAAGCTGAACTAAATGTATCTGTAAAATCTTTTTAGAAGTGATGATTCCAGACGTTGCGTTCTTTCCTCTAGGACATCGAGCAGAAACGTTCTCTCCAGTCAGTGGTTGTGGAATATGAAGTGTGCGGCCCGCGCAACGTAAAGAACACAAACCCTTTGAGAGGATATTTCACAGGGTTCGGAAGAAAATGAGGTTCTAACCCTCGGGAAACGCAAAATAATTTGTCGCGGCCGCTCAGCGGGGCCCGTAATGGGATCATTTGCGAAAGGAAAGATAATTTATATGGGGCCATGAAGGTTTGGTGTGATGATATACACGGGCCGGGGCTGATTGTGACATTAAGTGTTAGGGAAGAAGTCATTAGTCACTATTGATGTTTTTTATTTTTTACTTTTATTTTTATTTTATAGCCTTATTTCTATTCTTTTCACATAGAAAGCACCAACAAATTCCACAGATTTTTATGATTTAATAAAGCGTACCTGTCAGATCCCACAAAAATAACATAATAAGATGTTACTCAGTCCCTAATCCAATTTTCCTGCTTCAATCACCCATATTTATTATAAAAATACCTCTTTTCATTAGCTCACAGTGTTAGAAATCCTCTCAGGGGAAGGGGGTGTGTCCCTCCTTGTGGTGGTGGGAGGTGATTGGTGTGTGGTGGGAGGGGCAGTCCCTCCTTGTGGTGGTGGGTGGTGATTGGTGTGTGGTGGGAGGGGTGTGTCCCTCCTTGTGGTGGTGGGTGGTGATTGGTGTGTGGTGGGAGGGGTGTGTCCCTCCTTGTGGTGGTGGGAGGTGATTGGTGTGTGGTGGGAGGGGGCATGTCCCTCCTTGTGTTGATGGGAGGTGATTGGTGTGTAGTGGGAGGGGGCGTGTCCATCCTCCTGGTGGTGGGAGATGATTGGTGTATGGTGGGAGGGGCGTGTCCCTCCTTGTGGTGGTGGGAGGGGTCATGTCCCTCCTTGTGGTGGTGGGAGATGATTGTTCTGTCTGCTCATGCAGCCTTGTCCATTTCTTGTCTAGGACTCATGGACAAGCCTAATGCTGCTGCAGGACTGATTGGTGTCCCCATAGGTATTGGGAACCCTAGTGGGGGAATTTTCAGGGGCTATTTTCTTTATTAAAAATTCAAAAATGTTTAAACAAATATTTTACAAAAAGGTTTTTAAGTAACAACATATAAAAGCTTTTGGATCTGACAGTGCCCATTTAAAGGAGAAGTATCATGCAGAAAAACTTAGCCCCTATCCAAAGAGAAAAAGGGTAGTTTTTCTACATGATACTTCTCCTTTAACCCCTTAAGGACGCAGCCCTTTTTTGCAATTCTGACCTTCGTCGCTTTATGAATTAATAACGCGAAAACGCTTTTACCAAATATTCTGATTCTGAGAATGTTTTTCGTGACATATTCTACTTTATTTTGGTGGTAAATGTTCGGCGCTACTTGCATCCTTTTTTGGTGAAAAATCCCACAATTTCATGAAAATTTTGAAAATTTTGCATTTTTCTAACTTTGAAGCTCTCTACTTGTAAGGAAAATGGATATTCACAATAAATTTAATTTTTCTTCACAAATACAATATGTCTACTTTATGTTGGCGTCATAAAAGGGACATATTTTTGCTTTTTGAAAAAATTAGAGGGCTTCAAAGTAGAGCAGCAATTTTCAAATATTTCATGAAAATTGCTAAATCTGAAGGGACAGATGTTACAGAACCACAACTCTGCAGTCTAGGCATGCTGAGAGTTGTAGTTTGGCAACATCTAGAGGGCTACCGTTTGGGCACCACTGTAACAGTGGTCTCCAAACTGTGACCCTCCAGATGTAGCAAAACTACAACTCCCAGCATGCTGGGAGTTGCAGTTTGGCCTTCCTAGTGGTTACCACAGTAAAGATCGTTTTACTTTCACTTTCAATCCCCCCCGCCACTGACGATTCCCTACCTGAGCCAGGATCCAGCAGTCTCCAGCGAAGATCCCGGGTCCCCAGGCATCTTCTCCTGCAGGTACGGCCTCCATCTTCTTCCCACGATCCCCTCGACATCCAGGGGCGGGCAGAATGGGGGGTTGCCATGGCAACCCCCTGTCCTGCGCTGCCATTGGTCAGAACTCCGTTCTGACTAATGGCAGGGGATAGGAGGAGATCGCAGCTCTGTGACCTCACTCCTATCCCTTAGGCTGATCGGGACTGTTGCTGACAACTCCGATCAGCCCTATTTTCCGGGTGATCGGGTCACCAGAGACCCGATCAGCCCGGAATTAGAGAAAATCGCATGTCTGAATTGACATGCGATTTTCTCTGATCGCCGACATGGGGGGGGGGGGGTCGATGTGCCGGGGTGCCTGCTGAATGATTTCAGCAGGCATCCTGATCCGGTCCCCAACCGGCTAGCGGCGGGGACCGGAATTCCCACGGGCGTATCCATTCGCCCTCAGTCCTTAAGGGCTCGGGATGCAGGGCGTATGGATACGCCCTGTGTCCTGAACAGGTTAATACTATGAATTGCATGAATTTTTAAAAGGTTGTGCAACCAAAGAAATGGAATTTACTTAGCATAACTTTTTTTGTATAATAATTATTTTTAGGCAGATGCTAAATGCAAAGAATCTATTGAGGAGATTTATCAAAACCCGTGCACAGGAAAGGTTGACCAGTTCTTCTATTTTAAAGAAAAGGCCTCTGAAAAATAAAAGAAGCAATCTGATTGGTTGCTATGGGCAACTGCTCAACTTTTCCTGTGAACAGGTTTTAATAAATCTCCCCCAATATGTACACACCAAGCCCCTTACTGGTGCCATAATACAAAACTGCGAGCACAAACTGCAAAAAGTAATTGCACAAAAACAATTAACAAATAACGAGCACAAGATGAAATAATACACAAAACACCACAAACTTTGTGCAAAAGCAATAACAAGTGCCTCCATAATAAATGTGTCTTAAATAAAAATGTGCCAAATTTAACTTCAAAGACATTGGTAAATCTGCCCCCTTGTGGTCCATTGTATAGAAAGCCAAATAACCTATAAATGTTTTTTTTGCATTATTATTATTTTCAAAAATATCAAAGCTCAAGAAAATCATACAGGACTTGGCAGGCGTGAAACAACGAACCCCTAACCATTAGGCAGCAAAGTGTAAGGTTATTCCAGAAAAGAAAACCTTAAAGGGGCACTCCAGTGGAGCCAGAGGCTGTGATCATGATGTCACTGCCACACCCCTTGTGATGTCACACCATGCCCCCTCCATTCATGTCTATGGGAGGGGGGCGTGTCTGTTGACAAGTCCTCTCCCATAGACATAAATAGAGGGGGCGTGGTGTGACATCACAAAAGCGTGGCTGTGACATCACGACCACAGCCGCAGGAACGTAGCGTTTGTTTAGAACACTGGGTTCAGTGGGAGATTGTGGGGGGCCCTAGCAGCGGGACCCCCAATGATCAGACATCTTATTCCCTATCCTTTGGATAGGGGATAAGATATCTAGCAGCGGATTACTCCTTTAACATATGATTAATATACAAGCAAGGCATTTATTAAATGGGCACTGTCATGAAATAAAAAACATTGATATATTGTAGTACTTAAGTACTACAACATATCTCTAATATACTTTAATTTAAAAAAAAAGTGATTTTAAACCAGTTTAAAATCACTTTTAAATTCGGCCACTAGGGGTCGCCCTCCTAGTGGCCGAATGCATTCGGCAGTGATGAAATTCAGTCACTGCGGTGCTCGCTCCCGCCTGGAAGGATGTGGATGCGCACAGGCTCCCGGAGACAAGGTAAAGTATTATGCCGGGGGGGGGGGGGGGGGGGGGGTTGCGTGTTCACTTATACAGTATGCCTCCAGTTTCCCCACTACAACTCCCAGCATGCCCTGACAGCCAATAGATGTTAGGGCAAGCTGGGAGTTGTAGTGGGGAAACAGCTGGAGGGACACTGAATAGGTGAACTAAGGGGGGTGGGGAGGGGGAGTGGGTTGAGCGGAGGGGCCGGGGGGTTGCGGGCTGCGTGGCGGGGAGGGGGTACTCTGAATGGGTGAACTAAGGGGGAGCGGGAGTGAGTTGAGCGGCGTGACGGGGCGGGGGGTTGTGGGCTGCGCGGCGGGGAGCGGTATGTGCGGCCATCACAGATTCGGTGTTCACCTATACAGGGTGCCTCCAGTTGTTTCCCCACTACAACTCCCAGTATGCCCTGACAGCCAATAGATGTCAGGGCAAGCTGGGAGTTGCAGTGGGGAAACAGCTGGAGGCACCCTGTATAGGTGAACTAAGGGCGAAAGTGTCGGCCCCAGCAGGCATCAGTGACGTGGTGCCAGCTGGGGAAGTCTGCCTGGTAGTGAGCACACTACCAGGCAGACAAAAAGGCATTTTTAATATGTAAAAATAAAAAAATTAAAGGCAGGGAGGGGGTTGGGGATAGATGGGTAATAGGCAGGGACAGAAAAAAGAAAAAAAGTGATGGTGGGAGCTATCCTTTAAAGTATATCTCCACAACCAGACCTGTGAATGGAGTTTAGCGCGGGGGGGGGGGGGGGGGCTGGGGGGGGGTCTGTCAGATTTCCTTTAACTTGGCTATACCCCTTAGAAAGGATGCTGAAGAACTGATTAATCCTTGTAACAGACAAGACTAGTGAAGATGGAGGTATGCCTGACATTTGCTATACCTAGGCTCTCAGAATCAGTCTCCTCAGGAATGTGTAAAGTGAGAGCAGAGGAGCTGACATGTGACTAAAGAAAAAAAAGGTTCACCTCTAGTCCCAGGCTAGGGGATGCCATTGGGACAACCCCTGCATTCAATAACTAGGAGTCTTACATGTGACTAGGTTCTGCTCTCTGCTGTACAGAAAAAACACTTTTGCAATTGTTATTCCTCTGAATACTGGAAAACCAGTATATGCATGGTATGACCGGAATATGCCTGAAAATACATACGCAATGTAGGAAGCACAGTTACTTAGGCCTTCAGCACCTGAAATAAACATTTCGGTGTCCAGCAAAGCTTACATTCAATTCAGCCCCCTAAGTTTGGCGTAGCATCTGGTACAGCCAGCACTGAGCCACCACAGATGGGAGCCACCATAACCGGCACCACAAAACATCCCAGCAGCAAAAGGAAGCGGATCTATTTGTTGACATCTCTGAGGAGACTTTAATCTTACCAAGTTGTTCTTTCTTATCTCTTCAAGGCAGATTTTGGTCAGACGATCGTGGTGACCCATCGGGTGAATGGCAGGACCACGGGTGTTGCGGTGTGAGTGGTGTGATCTGATGTTATTAACCCCAGGAGTCGGATGGTATTAACCCCTATGTGTTCGTGACACCAGTGTGGTTTTTGGGTTCTGGAACATCACACATCCGGATTCTCCGCTATTCCATGGGCTAATAGTGAATAAAGAGTCCACAACCAGTTATGGTCAATCGGAGTCTTTACTGAATAGAAGACGGGTGTAATTATCTTCACAGCTAAGGCCAGATTTTTCAGAGAGGTGGCCAGGGCCCAGAGGATCTCGTAGCTTGTTGGACAAATATACTTGTAATTAACTTGACTTGTAATTGGACTTGACTTGACTATGTGCAGGACTTGACTAGTTTCAGTGACAGCAGACATAGACTTGAGACTTACTGGAATGACTGTAGCTTTTGTGGTACTCCAGATGCTGATAACTTGTCCTGAGATCTCTGGTATCTGAGAGAGATGGTAAAAGAGAGAGAATTGCAAATGGCCACCCCTTTATATAGTGGGGGGCTGGACTAAAGCCCATTGGTCAAGCTGAGGGTCATAGGTTAAAGCTGGTGCTCTCTGGGAGAACATGTGACAACAAACCTTTTGACTTAACATAACATGTGACCAACTTACATACAGGTCCTGGAGACTATCTAGACATAGGATCCTGTCCATGTATTAAAGGAACATACACACATTTATTAAACCAACAGGAGAACCAGGGGAGACCCTGCAGGGGAGCCCCCAGGTCACTGAGGGACTCAACCTGACAGGGCCTACAGGTAATACAGGTAGTACAGGACCATATACCTGTACTGGGACATCACACAATGTATTGGAATCATCACTTCTAAGAAGCCAACGGGACAGGAAACAGGAGGAGAGTAGGGACTGTGTAGACCTGTCAGACCTTGGTGACTCTGTGACAAAGTAAATATCTCCATTGCTGCTTAATATGGCTGCTGTGGAACTGGAAGAGGAAAATAAACCCAATGCAGGACTAGAAGAAACCTTCCCAGTTTCTTCCCTCCAGTCTCTTAAAGGGGTATTCCAGGAATAATCTTTATTTGACTGTGCTACAGGGGCTGTAAGGTTAGTGTACTTCATAATATAGTGTCTGTACCTGTGTGTGATGGTTTTCTCACAATTCTTTTGTGATTTTCACTCCAATATTTATTTTTAACAGCAGACAAAATTACTCATGTCTCGGGTTTTCCCAGGTTGCAGTGTATTGAGACGTGACATCATAGTCAGGTGTGCAAAGCGAGCCTGTCCTGCTTCAATGGGTGGGAGAGGGATCATTTTGCAATAGCTGGAGGCTCCCTGGTTAGAAAACACTGGTCTTTTGAATGGAATTCAGCTCTTTTGTGTTTCAAATGGAGGGGGGCTGATGTGTGGGAGGGAGGAAACTGACCTCATTCTTACAAACTATGGAACTATGTGATGTGTAGTTTGAGAATGAAATTCAACAGGAAATACCAGTTCACAAAAAGATACCAGCTTTATGGTAATCTCACAACATAGCCATTTAACCCAAAGACAAGCGCAGATCCTTCCTAAGCATGTTCATTAGTGTCTGGCTGGTATGTACTAGAGTCACCTTTTGGTGGAGACCCCCTTTAAAACCACCAGAACTTACAATGGGAAATTGAAATGCTTATATTTTTGTTAAATCATTGATAAATCTTCTACTACAACTGTGGAATGTAAAATAATTCATTTGTATCAGCAGATGAAAGATTCGTAAAGTATTTTATTTCGTATGTCCTCACAGATCATCTATTCAATGTAAAATTCCAAAAAATAAGATAACAAGAATTTTATTTTTATTCAATTTTTTTTACACAACAATAAAATATAGGGAAATACCATTTACAAGACATTTAAAAGGCATTTACTAACCCTGAGAACAAAGTACGCTGGGGTGCTATATATTTCTCTTTGATTGGGGTAGTAAAAACGGTCGCTGAAAATTCAGCATTTCATAAAATACAATAATGGCGCTTTTCATTTTCAAAAAGACTTAAAAAACTGTTCTTTTGGAAAAGTGTTGTCCATTCTTCAGGTTTGAGCATTGGATTCTGTAAGTACGTATTTGTAAAGCTCGGTATTTGGTTTGAGTGAAAATGATGGTAATTTTATATGACATTACGACAAGCGAGAGAAGTAATAATGGAGGGAAAGAGGACGCTGTTACTTCTTACAAAACTTTCACTAAATCACTGTTCTTACTGTCAGGTAAATAGGGAACATCACATGATGTCGCCATGTTATTTGTAGAAGGCAGAAGTTTAATCACAGACAAGTAGATTTGTAAGAATGCCAGAGCCAAGACAAGCAGCTTTCACATAGACAATAATAAAGATAAGAGTGTAGACAGGAGGAGGTAGCTTATCTGGGTTATCTGGGGAGTCCTGCTGTTATTGACCATCACATAGAGTAGTTATAGAGAAGAGGATTCCCAGCGGACACAGAGTAGGATGGTTGATCTCTTCCGCAGGAATTAGGTCACTAACTACAACATTAACTGAGCTTCAGAGTATGTCCTGTCTTTCTGTGTTATTTACCCCTTGCGTCCTAGTACTTAAGGACCGAGGGCGTACCTGTACTCCCGGGTCCCGTTAACAAGATTTAAAACGTTCTCACAAGCGGAGAATGCTTTAAACCCTGTGGGTCCCAGTTGCTATGAGCAGCCAGGACCCACGGTTAATGCCAGGCACTGCCGATCAAAGTAGACGCTGTGATCAACGTTGATTCCAATGTCTAAAATGCAGGTTAATCAGTTAGTTCAGTGGAGCTGATTGTGACATCCGAGGTGACACCGCAGCTCCCGATCAGCTGAGTGGACGGCGGGGGGACCCTTACCTGCCTCCTTGCCATCTGATCGGTCTTCTGCTTCTCCCAGCCAACCATGCAGGCTAGAGCAGCAGAGCGCCGGTAACACTGATCAATACTGTGCTATGGCATAACATTGATCAGTATATGCAATCAAAAGATCACATGGTATAGTCCCCTATGGGGACTAGAAAAAAAAAAAAAGCTAATAAAAGTGAATTAACCCCTTCCCTAATAAAAGTTTCAATAATCCCCCCCTTTTCCATTTTTTTTATAAAATAATGAAAAAAATATATAAAAAATAATCTTGTGTGGTACCACCACGTGCTTAAATGTTCAAACTATTAAAATACAAAGGGTACCTAAACCGCATGGTCGATGGCGTACATGTAAATAAATACCAATTGTGCAAAATTGTGCATTTTTGGTCACTTCATATATCATAAAAAAAATGTATAAAAAGCGATCAAAAAGTCCCATAAAAATAAAAATGGCCCTGATAAAAACTACAGATCACGGTGCAAAAAAATGAGCCCTCATATGCAGAAAAATAAAAAAAAGTATAGGAGTTTAAACATTCTAATTTTGATGCATGTAGTTTAAAATAGTAAAATAAAATAAAACCTACATACTGTAAATTGGGTATCCTTGTGACCGTGTGGACCTACAGGTGTCATTTTTACTGAAAATTGCACTGTATAGAATATACGGTAGCCCCAAAAAGTTACGAAATATGTTTTTTTTTTCAATTTCACACCACAAATATTTCTCTTTGGTTTTGCAGTAGATTTTGTTATTAAATGATTGATGTCATTACAAAGTACAATTGGTGGCGCAAAAAACAATAAATCCGTACATGGGTCTGTAGGTGAAAAATTGAAAGCGTTACAATTTTTAGAAAGGGAGGAGAAAAAAAACAAAAGGGGTTAAAGCCGACATAAGAAAGTAAATATTCCACAATAATAAACAAACATATTATAATCAATTATCACTAATAAGTAAAGGGCTAATGTCAAGTCTATAGTGCTGCCTGAGCCAAGATAAGCAGATTTCACTCAGACAATAGCAAAGGTAAGAGTGTAGCCAACAAAGAGAGTAGGCAGGTTATCTGGGTTATGTGGGAAGTTTTTGTATCCTATTGACCATTACCAAAGGCTAATGTCAAGTCAATAGTGCTGCCTGAGCCAAGATAAGCAGTTTTTACACTGACAGTAAATAAGGTTAAGGGTCAAGTAAAAACCATTTCCATTCATCTGATTGGGGACACTTTATGGATTGGATACTTGTAGCGCTTTTCTACAACAAATCTGCTGCTTGTGAATTTACCCTGAGGCTGGGTTCGTACAGTTCTGTTTTTTCACAATTTTGCCATGATTTTGATGAAATTGCAATTTTCCTTTTTTACCGTGTGAATTGTCCAGAGTAGGAGAAATTCCCCATAGTAAACATATGCTGCTCTGGACAGTCCCTAAAATGGACAGAGATGTCAGCAGAGAGCTCTGTGGTCATGATATCAGCAGAGAGCACTGTGCTCGTGATGTCAGCAGAGAGCTATGTGTTCCAAAAAGAAAATAATTTCCTTTGTAGTATTCAGCAGCTAATAAGTACTGGAAGGATTAAGATTTTTTTAATAGAAGTAATTTACAAATCTGTTTAACTTTCTGGCACCAGTTGATTTAAAAAAAAAGTTTTCTACTGGAGTACCCCTTTAAATGCCCTCTTTTCCCCATTTTAGTCAAAAAAGCAAATGATAAATAATAAATAAATGTCCAAATTATAAAAATATAATGTTAAATCATCCCGTATGGTGAACGGCGTAAACGTAAAAACAAATTTTGCCAATTGTTAGCTTTTTGGTCACATCACATTGCAAAAAAAAATATATAAAATGCGATCAAAAGTCACATAATTGCAAAAGTAGTACAAAAAATAAATGATGGTGTAAAAAATTCGCCCTCACACTGCCTGTGTACGAAAAATGTTTTACTGTTAGTGGTGGTCAAAATAGGGAAATTTTAAATGTTCTGATTTTGTAAAAAAAAAGTTTGAGATTTTTTAAAAGCAGTACAGTAATAGAAAAGTATGTAACCGTGGGGATCATTTTAATCGTATTGACCCACAAAATAAAGTAAACATAACTTTTACCATAAAGTGTACAGCGTGAAAACGAAACCCCCCCCCCCTCCAAATTTGCTAAATCGTGATTTTTGTTTCAATTTCCTCACACACATTTTTTTTTGGGGGGTATACCATACATTTTAGGGTAAAATAAGTAATGTCATTTCAAAGTACAATTGGTTGCTCAAAAAACAAGCCCTCATATGGGTCTGTGAATGGAAATATAAAAGAATTATGGATTTTAGAAGGCGAGGAGGAAAAAACAAAAACACAAAAATAAAAGGGGCTGTGTCCTTAAAGGGGTTATCCAGGAAAAAACTTTTTTTTATATATATCAACTGGCTCCAGAAAGTTAAACAGATTTGTAAATTATTTCTATTAAAAAATCTTAATCCTTTCAGTACTTTTTAGCTGCTGAAGTTGAGTTGTTCTTTTCTGTCTAAGTGCTCTCTGATGACACCTGTCTCGGGAACTGTCCAGAGTAGAAACAAATCCCCATAGCAAACCTCTTCTACTCTGTGCAGTTCCTGAGACAAGCAGAGATATCAGCAGAGAGCACTATGACCAGACAGAAAAGAACAACTCAACTTCAGCAGCTGATAATTATTGGAAGGATTAAATGAGTACTCTGGTGCAGAGTATTCCTGCTCCGTCCTGCCCGGGCTGCAAAAAAAAAATGAAAATAAACCTAAATCTCTCACCTTCCTGGGTTCCCGCGGAGCGCCACTACAGCTGATCGGTCCTCCGGTCCATCCTCTTCATACTTCCGTGTGAACGAAGCGTCACATGGCGATCAGCCTATCGCCGGCAGCCGCGATGTTCTGCCTCGGCCCATAATAGTCTGAGCGCCATGTGACGCTTCGTTCACACGGAAGTATGAAGAGGATGGACCGGAGGACCGATCAGCTGTAGTGGCGCTCCGCGGGAACCCAGGAAGGTGAGAGATGGTTTATTTTCATATTTTTTTTTTGCAGCCCGGGCAGGACGGAGCAGGAATACTCTGCACCAGAGTACTCATTTAATCCTTCCAATAATTATCAGCTGCTGAAGTTGAGTTGTTCTTTTCTGTCTGGTCATAGTACTCTCTGCTGACATCTCTGCTTGTCTCAGGAACTGCACAGAGTAGAAGAGGTTTGATATGGAGATTTGTTTCTACTATGGACAGTTCCCGAGACAGGTGTCATCAGAGAGCACTTAGAAAGAAAAGAACAACTCAACTTCAGCAGCTAACAAGTACTGAAAGGATTAATATTTTTTAATAGAAGTAATTTACAAATCTGTTTAACTTTCTGGAGCCAGTTAATATATAAAAAAAAAGGTTTTTTTTTTCCTGGAATACCCCTTTAAAGGGGTACTACAGTGGAAAACAATGTTTTTTTTTTTTTTTTTTTTTAAATCAACTGGTGCCAGAAAGTCAAATAGATTTGTAAATTACTTCTATTTAAAAATCTTCATCCTTCCAGTACTTATCAGCTGCTGTATGCTCTACAGGAAGTTATTTTATTTTTGAATTTCTTTTCTGTCTGACCACCTCTGTCCATTTCAGGAACTGTCCAGAGCAGGAGAAAATCCTCATAGCAAACCTCTCCGGTTCTGGACAGACAGAAAAAAAAATACACAACCATACAGCAGCTGATAAGTACTGGAAGGATTAACATTTTTATATAGAAGTAATTTACAAATCTGTTTAACTTTCTGGCACCAGTTGATTTAAAAAAATGTGTTTATGGTGATATATATATATATATATATATATATATATATATATATATAAAATTTTATTTTTTATTTTTGCCTCTGAAGTTCCCCTTTAAATCCTATGCATTGCAGCAGTCATAAAGCACACTGTCCTGCACTGTCTATACAATAATGATATGTCTCCCATCCCTAGGTCTTATAATAATCCTCAATTAATTTTAGCAGCGCTCTGAACCCTACAATAACTACTAGAACGGTCAAACAAAAATGCTTCCTAATAACACGTGTCGGTCCCGCGCACTCTTTGTATTGATTCTTTCAGATGTCCCCGTTACAATGTTATCTATAATAAGCATTTTCTAATTAAAGCTTCAGCTTCATTGTTGCCCATAATAATTTAACCAGTTATAATTAATTCTTAAATGTTTAATTGAGTCAAAAAATATGAGATTATTACTAATTACCTTCCAAGAAAATTAAAAATGATAGGACAGGATAATGTATGCACAGATCTGGCGCATATTAAATAAATTGGCTGAAAAGATGATATCAATCAGATTGTGACAATTGAAGGATTAGCTGTTTAATGGCTTATCGTACATTTAAAGGGGTAATTGTCTAAAATCTGCAGGAAAATGGCCGACAGCTCCAGACGCGCTGCTTTTACTAAACACGTATTTCCCATAAATCGACCGCTCTGGAATATATTTTCTAAGAATTTTGATGTTGCAGTTTATCTTCATTGGAAATGTAAGAAGAAGATGACAACTGTGTGTCACAAATACCCTGTCAAGGGGGCGTTTCCCTAAACAGATTGTTCAATCACAGTCAGGGTCGTGGCTGATAACTTACCTGGCCCAGCTTCAGTGCCTCTTTGGTTCTCTCTCTCTGGTGGTCAGGGGCCTTCATTGTCGTTCTGATGACTGCCCTGCATGTTACAGGGCTGTCATCACTGTGTGTAGAGGATGACCCAGCCAATGAGGAGGGTGAGTGCTGGGCCAATCAGCTGCTCCTCCTGCCCTGTGGACATTGTTTTGCCCTTCAGTAACATTCTTGTTTCTGTACTTTTTGTTACCTGACCTGATATTTGCTTATTCCCTGACAATGCTTTTTCCTGCTGATTTTGTGCCACGCTAATTTCTGGGTTTGACCCTTGCTTGCCCTTACTTTTCCTTCTTGGTTATTTACTTTCCGGCTTTTCCTAGATTAACCTCTTATTTGCTGATTTTGTTAGTACCTTGTCCGTGATTTACCCAACTGGCCTGCCTGACCTCCCTGACCCCCTGTGCATTTTGTGAGTATAGGGAATATTGCCCAGTTGGGGGCTGCGGTTTTGGCTGGATCATCCAAGTAGGTAGGGACAGTGGTTGAGGCACAATTCAGGTCTGCACTGTTCCTACCCCCGAATGTGACAGCGTAACTATTGACAAGCAAACTAGTAACACCCAAATATCAATGATATCATACATTTCTAGAAGTTCTAAGAAGTGTTCTAATTTATAAGAAAATATGTTTTTATATGGTCACTTCTTTCGGGATTCCATTGAAAATTTGAAGTGAAAGATGTGTACAAAATTTGATGCCAACCTGTTTACAGTATTGAAAGGTGAGTAAAACGTGAATATCTACTACACCAGACCTGCATATTGTTACCCCTTGGACGGTCAACCCAGATTGTAGATGGACTGATGTCTTTGGACAAGCTGTGGAGCACAAGAGGACAGACAACCGGTTTACCTCTAGGCCTCCAGGATTGTTGCATGGCCTTTAAACTTCCTTTACCATCATTTTGGTCTTCTCAAGAAGAAGCATTTGATACTGGATAGAATGATGAGTACAACACTAAAGCAGTTCAGTAATGTCAGTGACAACTCCAAGGTTCTGTGTACGTACCTGGTGCCGGCCCTGAGTCCTGAGCCTGGTTCACTGTAAGTGAGTGCCAAGGGGCACGGAAGTAGGAAAGCCCTATATACAGACACAAACATGTAGATGTTGGTTATTAACCCCATGATAGCTAATGTGGATGACCAGAAGTAGCTTTCTCTTATGTCAGTCACATGAACTGTCATCTAATGGTATAGGGGTCTCCTGATGTGGGAGAGGCGTCCCTGGGTGTGAATACTACCTCTCCATGCTTAACTATTCCTGTACAAGTCTTCGCTTCAGCCAAGTCTTCCTTCAGTGCTACAACATTTTTGGACTCCGGATCTGGAGGTGACTTTATTGATGCGGCTTTAGTCCACAAGTATCATCTTCCTCTTACTCGGCTTGCCAAGCCCTTGTTCATCTCCTCTGTAAATGGACAAAATCTGGACTGTAAGGTTCACATCCATACTGAATCCCTCATCATGCAAGTGGGAGTATCGCATAAAGAGAAGATTGAATTCTATGTTCTGCCACACTGTACTTCTGAGATTCTTCTTGGTCTTCCTTGGCTGCCATTCCCCGCAACTGGATTGGAGAACTGGAGAAATAATTCGCTGGGGACAATCCTGTCAAAATTTTTGCCTCCAATCTGCTCTGCTTAAAGTTGTTTCTTGTGCTCCACCTTTACCTGGCCTGCCGCCACCTTACCAAGATTTCTCGAATGTCTTCTGCAAGAAAAAGGCTGAGTCTCTGCCTCCACATCGTCCTTACGATTGCCCTATTGATCTTCTGCCTGGTACCACTCCTCCTCGTGGGAGGATATATCCTCTTTCAGTTCCTGAGACCAAAGCCATGGCTGAGTATATCCAGGAGAATCTCCAAAAGGGTTCTATCCGTAAGTCCTCTTCTCCTGCAGGAGCAGGTTTCTTCTTTGTAGGGAAGAAGGATGGCTCACTCCGTCCATGCATCGACTACAGGGGACTTAACAAAAACCCTTTACCTCTTATCTCAGAACTTTTTGACCATTTACTTGGTGCCAAGGTCTTCTCCAAGCTGGACTTACATGGTGCGTATAATCTCATTGGTATCCGCAAGGGAGATGAATGGAAAACGGCCTTCAATACTCGTGACATACATTTTGAGTATCTTGTTATGCCATTTGGTCCAATGCTCCAGCCGTTTTCCAGGAATTTGTTAATGATATCTTCCGTGATCTTCTTTACACCTGTGTTGTCGTATACCTTGATGACACCCTGATCTTCTCTTCCAACTTAGTGGAGCATCGTGCTCATGTTTGTCTGGTTCTTCAGAGACTACGGAAGAATCATCTCTACGCCAAATTGGAGAAATGCCTGTTCGAAAAGTCTAGTCTTCCATTTCTTGGCTACATTGTCTCTCATCAGGGCCTGCAGATGGATCCAGATAAGTTATCTGCAGTTTTGGATTGGCCTCGTCCCTCGGGCCTACGTGCAATTCAACACTTTCTGGGATTCGCTAACTATTATCGTCAGTTTATCCCACATTTTTCATCCTTGGTTGCTCTTATTGTAGCTCTCACTAAAAAAGTATCCAATCCTAAGTCTTGGCCTCGAGAGGCTGAAGAGGCCTTCTCCCGTTTAAAGTCTGTGTTTGCCTCTGCTCCCGTGCTTACAAGACCTGATCCAGAGAGGCCCTTGGCATTAGAGGTTGATGCCTCATCTATTGGAGCGTGAGCCGTCCTCACACAGAAAAACGCCAAGGGCAAGAGTGTAACTTGTGGGTTTTTCTCCAAGCTAGCTTTGGAGGAATGGCGACATTTACTGGAAGGTTCTTCTCATCCGGTCAGCATCTACTCCGATCATAAGAATCTTCTATACCTTCAATCTGCTCAGTGTTTGAACCGCCGCCAGGCAAGATGGTCACTATTCTTTTCTAGGTTCAACTTCCGTCCAGCAGACAAGAACATTAGGGCTGATGCTCTCTCTAGGTCCTCTGACGTCATTGGTTTGGACTCCACGCCTAGGCACATTATTCCTCCTGACCGTTTGATTCCTGCCGCTCCTGCCGAGATTCAGCAAATTCCTCCGGGAAAATCTTTTGTGCCCACCAGATTGAGACGCAAGGTCAACATATCGTTTTGGATCGAGGTGTGCAGTTTGTCTCCAAGTTCTGGCGAGCCCTTTGTAACTGTCTGGACATCAATCTGGACTTCTCCTCGGCCTACCACCCTCAGTCCAACGGTCAGGTGGAAAGGGTCAATCAAATCCTTGAGACTTATCTTCAGCATTTTGTTTCAGCTCGCCAAGATGATTGGGTCGACCTTCTCCCATGGGCTGAATTCTCATATAATCTTAAGGATTCCAAGTCCACGAGGTCGTCTCCCTTTTTTGTTGTCTACGGACTCCATCTCTGTCCCCCTCTTCCTCTCCCAGTCTCCTCCGGTGTGCCTGCTGTTGATGAGCTGGTCCGTGACTTCTCCACCATCTGGCAACAGACCCGACAGTCGTTGTCCCAGGCTTCTTCACGCATGAAGGCGCAAGTGGATAAAGGTAGAAGACCTCCTCCATCCTTCTCTCCTGGTGACATGGTGTGGCTTTCATCCAAATACGTCCGCTTCAAGATCCCCTATTACAAGCTCGGTCCCCGCTACCTTGGTCCCTTCCAGATTCTACAAAAGATCAATCCTGTTTCCTACAAACTCCGTCTACCTGCTACAATACGTATTCCCAATTCCTTCCACGTCTCTCTCCTCAAGCCTCTTGTTTTAAACCGGTTTTCTCAGAAGAATCCTCCCCCAACACCTGTCTCCGGCTCATCAGATGTCTACAAAGTTAAGCAGATCCTTTCTGCAAAAACTGTGAGAGGCAAACAATTTTTTTTGGTCGACTGGGAGGGTTACGGTCCTGAGGAGAGATCTTGGGAACCTGAGGAAAATATCCTGGATCGTGACCTTCTCAGGAGTTTCCTCTCTCATAAAAGAAGGGGGAGACCAAAGGGGGGGGGGGGTACTGTTACGCTATGCGCTCCGGCCACACGCTGATCGTGAGCACATGGTCGCCTTACCTTCTGCTGCCGACAGGGCTGGGACTCGCACTGCGGGACGCACCCGCATGCGAGCCCCAGTCCGTCACTCTCCGGGTGTTTCCCCTGCCTCTGCTTCCACCTCTCTGCTTCGGCGCACATGTCCCCATCTCTTAGGGCGTGCGCGCGCCGGAGCTTTAAGATTTAAAGGGCCAGTACGCTCATTAGTGTAACCACCTGTGTCTTGTTGATAAATTCCTCTACCCTCCTCAGTTCTCTGCCGGATCTTTGTTGCCTTGTGCCCCAGAGAAAGCGTTCCTTTGTATTGCCCTGCCGTGTACCAGATCTCCTGCTCTTGTGACCTTGACCTCGCTTCTCTGCCGCCTGCCTACTGAACTCCTGCTACGTCCCGACTACGCTACTGTGCTGCCTGCCCTGACCTACAGCTATTCTGACTACGAGTTGTCTCATCCCTTCTGTGCTTCGCATCTCCTCAGCCGCCTGTGTGGTCGAGCCGTTGCCGGGGGTTACGACCTGGGTGTCGCCTGCAGCAGCAAGCCCTTCCTGCTTTATGGCGGGCTCTGGTGAAGACCAGCGGCACCTTAGACTCCGTTACCTGACACGGTCCGAGTCATCTGCCACACAGGTCCAGCGGATCCACATACACCGGAGTTCCTGTCTTCATAAACGTGAGTGTTACAGTGCTCCACGTATTTATGAAAGGATGGGGTCATTTAGGTGGTTATGGGCAGCTTCAATAAGAAAAGAGAGGCTGCAGCTGCATCCCCCTCCTATATTTTGCTTCCCGTCTTCTGTCTACTATATTAATGTAGACTGTTTGTTTTGGTGACTGAGGAGGTTTCTGAGTGATCATAGAGATCCAGCAGTCAAAGGAACACTATAGGCTACAAGAAAGTGAGAGAAAGTCTATAATACCACAATTACATATATTCTAAAGGTAAAAAATCATATATATAAATAAATATATATATATATATATATATAGAGAGAGAGAGAGAGAGAGAGAGAGAGAGAGAGAGAGAGAGAGACAAGAAGGCGACCGCAGCACTCCAATTCAATGTGCAAAAGTGTTTATTCCAGGGTTAATATAGGCAACGTTTCTGTGGCCCCACACCACCATTTTCAAGCTTGAAAGAGTAGAGAACATGTAATACCTCCCTGTACTGTAGGAGGCGCTACCAGACACCAGTCAGTGCATACACTTCAATAATACAGGTAAAGAGTACAGAACATGTAATACCTCCTGTACTGTAGGGGGCGCTACCAGACACCAGTCAGTGTATACACTTCAATAATACAGGTAAAGAGTACAGAACATGTAATACCTCCTGTATTGTAGGGGGCGCTACCAGACACCAGTCAGTGTATACACTTCAGTAATACAGGTAAAGAGTACAGAACATGTAATACCTCCTGTACTGTAGGGGCTGTAGGGGGCGCTACCAGATACCAGTCAGTGCATACACTTCAGTAATACAGGTAAAGAGTACAGAACATGTAATACCTCCCTGTACTGTAGGGGGTGCTACCAGACAGCCAGTCAGTGCATACACTTCAGTAATACAGGTAAAGAGTACAGACCATGTAATACCTCCCTGTACTGTAGGGGGCGCTACCAGACACCAGTCAGTACATACACTTCAGTAATACAGGTAAAGAGTACAGAACATATAATACCTCAATGTACTATAGGGGGCGCTACCAGACACCAGTCAGTGCATACACTTCAGTAATACAGGTAAAGAGTACAGAACATGTAATACCTCCCTGTACTGTAGGGGGCGCTACCAGACACCAGTCAGTGCATACACTTCAGTAATAGAGGTAAAGAGTACAGTACATGTAATACCTCCCTGTACAGTAGGGGGCGCTACCAGACTCCAGTCAGTGCATACACTTCAGTAATACAGGTAAAGAATACAGAACATGTAATACCACTGTGTTCTGTAGGGGGCGCTACCAGGCACCAGTCAGTGCTTACACTTCAGTAATACAGGTAAAGAGTACAGAACATGTAATACCTCCTGTACTGTAGGGGGCGCTACCAGACACCAGTCAGTGCATACACTTCAGTAATACAGGTAAAGAGTACAGAACATGTAATACCTCCCTGTACTGTAGGGGGCGCTACCAGACACCAGTCAGTGTATACACTTCAGTAATACAGGTAAAGAGTACAGAACATGTAATACCTCCCTGTACTGTAGGGGGCGCTACCAGACACCAGTCAGTGCATACACTTCAGTAATACAGGTAAAGAGTACAGAACATGTAATACCTCCTTGTACTGTAGGGGGCGCTACCAGACACCAGTCAGTGCATACACTTCAGTAATAGAGGGGTTTTACCAGTGAATGCCCAATTGACCATTCTGATTGGTCGGTTCTTGCTGCCATTGACACATTTCACAGATCTGGTGTAGCTGCAAGTGTCCAAAAGCCAACAGTGATCACTCAAAGGGACACCATGGTTGAACATTCCTTAGTGTGACTTGTTTTAGACTTTTTTGGGAGTACTGCACAATTATGTACCTAGATATTTATATACTATATATATATATATATATATATATATATATATATATATATATATCAGTGAAGCTGTTCATTTTGGGCCAATTACACCATATATCACTGAATCGATGAGATACTTTGTAGCTTTGTGTGCTTTTATGTTACAAATCCATCATCTGCCCTCTATATAGCATCTTACATATAGTAACACAGTCCTAAAACCTTCTGAGACTGTAGTCCTAACTCTATGTCCTGGGATAATTGGACCCGGCCATGTGCGGACCGGCGCACAGATAAATCATCACCAATTCCACTTGACGTGCGTCAACCTTCCTACAACATCTTATTAAAGTTAATATCGCTCATCAATCACCATAAATCTGCCGGACATTGAACAGTAACAGGAAAAATATTGTTGTATTTTAAGTTTATTTATGAATTCCGTATTTTGAATTTGGCGCAACCCCTTTGTTGTAACAGTTTATTGTCATATTCAGAACTTAATACAATTTTCAGGTATTGGCGCTACTTATAAACTATTGTTTTTTTTTTTTTTTAAGTGAATAAGGCCACAAAATTATGTATCCTAAGACACTTTCATGCACTTTTAAAGGGGTACTCCGGTGGAATTTTTTTTTTTTTTCAAATCAACTGGTGCCAGAAAGTTATACAGATTTGTAAATGACTTCTATTAAAAATCTTAATCCTTCCACTACTTATCAGCTGCTGTATGCTCCACAGGAAGTTGTGAAGTTCTTTCCAGTCTGACCACAGTGCTCTCTGCTGCCACATCTGTCCATATCAGGAACTGTCCAGAGCAGGAGAGGTTTGCTAAGGGGATTTGCTCCTGCTCTGGACAGTTCCTGACATGGACAGAGGTGGCAGCAGAGAGCACTGTGGTCAGACTGGAAAGATCTACACAACTTCCTGTGGAGCATACAGCAGCTGAGAAGTACTGGAAGTGTTAAGATTTTTATTTAGAAGTAATGTATAAATCTGTGGAACTTTCTGTAACCAGTTGATTTGAAAAAAAAAAAAAAAAAAATTTACACCGGAGTACCCCTTTAATATTGGATTCACTGGAGCTGGCGCCAACATTTCTTAGTGTCAATCAGATGCATTTTTTAATGGAATCAAGGAATATATTTGTGGCGAGCCAGGGTAGTGGGCTGATATGACGAGGGTGGTAGTCCCTGATATGTCACATGACGTGAAGTGCTGCAACCCTTTGTCCCTCTGTGACCCCCACAATGTCCGATTCACATGAATCTATTCATATTGCAGTACAATACAATGCAGATACTTGGAAAGTAGTTTAAATAGGTAAAACCTTTCAGCTTTAGACTTACGAGAAGCAGAATTGTAGTCACTGTCCCTTTAAGATAATGCGTCGTTCACAGACTATGTTGATTTTCTGATGCACTAGTTTGGTGTCCTAAAAACTGAACAAGAATTCTCACAGAGCAAAATAAATTGTAGGACTTCACTCCACTTACTTTTCTTACTTTTAGGGAAAACTGTGGATTTGAGCTTCCTGTCGCATTATTAAAACTTCTTATAACCTGTGCTGAATTGTCTTCTCTTTGACATCTCACTTTGTCCTACTTAATTACAGTCTCTCCCATGCTCCACCTTCCATCCCCCGTCTTCTTATCCTTATCTATGTAGTCTATGTTCCTATAGCTGGATAATTTATGGCCTATCTTAGTGGGAATTCTCCACATCTGTCTGTGTCTTCTCACAGCTACTCGAATCCCTTTACAATATGTTAAAAGATAGTCTAGGCAATAATGTAAATATAATATAATCCAACACAGCGATGAGGAGATAGGAAAGAGGGTAACTCACCAGACTTGCAGTTCAGCAGCGGCTTTTATTGTTCCATACAATGGTGCAGATGTACAGCAGACAGGTCGCCTCACAAGGCAGACGCCAGGGTGTTCCACAAAGGAGTTAGGTTACAATTGTTTCACGCATGTGCGCTTCAACAGACCCTCTCACCTGTCCTGTGTGTGTCAGCTAAGTAACGAGACTTCTCCCAACATCATACACAGGGGAGGTGCTCCAAGGTAAGTGTATTAAAAAGATATAAAACAAGTTAAAATACAACATAGACAAACAATGTTCAAAGAAAAAACCCTAAATCGATCCCATCATTCATGCCTGCTTTCTCTTGTGCATTGGTTTTTAGGATCCATTTAGCCTCTATTTCTCTCAGTATCTTAAAGGGGTATTCCAGGCAAAAACATTTTATCCCCTACCCGTCACGCCCCCTCCCATAGACGTGAATGGAGGGGGCGTGGCAGTTTATCCCCTATCCTCTGTATAGGGATGAAATGTTTTTGCCTGGATTACCCCTTTAAGGTTTGAAATGGGAGAATAAAATTCGGACGTATCTTAAGGTTGTCTTTCCCTTTACTGGAATTAACCTCTTAATCCCCATGAAGCCGAGCACACTGATGTCGCCTCCATGTGTGTCCATCTGGTTTTACAGCAAATAAATGTGGTTATTTCTTTGGAGTGTCCTCCTAGCTGTATATTCTTTCCTACAATGAATTGTGTGCACCACTTACAACAAACACACTTATAGTTTCCTTTTGATGATGTTTTTTCAAGGCATTTTTACTTTTTCCTGAAAAATAGGACGCACACAGGACAGGTGAGAGGGTCTGTTGAAGCGCACATGCGTGAAACAATTGTAACCTAACTCCTTTGTGGAACACCCTGGCGTCTGCCTTGTGAGGCGACCTGTCTGCTGTACACCTGCACCATTGTATGGAACAATAAAGCCGCTGCTGAACTGCAAGTCTGGTGAGTTACCCTCTTTCCTATCTCCTCATCGTTGTGTTGGATTATTGTGGACTTGTACTTCAGAGAGAGTTGTGCACTACTTGCGGCATTCGGTCCCTGGCTGCGGGCTCGTAGTGAAGATCTACATGTGTGGATTAAGCAGTGCCGATCACCTTGATCTACTCACCGGAATGGATATCAATTCACATATCAGGATACATAAAATAGTTAAAGAGAACCTGTCATCAACAAAAACTTTTAATATGTTGTTCATAATCATTAATGAAGACGTATTGTAATATATCTTCATTAAAAAATATTAATATTTATACCAGTTTTTTCATTTTATACTTTTGGCCACTAGGGGTCTCTCTTCTATGCCTGGTCTGCAGGCAGCTTCCTATGCTTTTCATAGTGAATTTACAGCTTTTAGGACTAATGCTGAAAGGGCTCTGGTCCTTCCACAGGAAGTTCAGTACTCTCAGCTCAGGACTCGCTCCCAGCCTGGAGCAGCACTGTGAGCTACAAGCCTGCACATGCCTCTCATATAACAGAGGGCAGTCACCTCCCCCTCCCCCCTGCTCTGTGTTCTCCCTGCCCCACATGTTATCTTATACATTGTATTATCTCACTGCACTCCCTGCTCTGTGCCACCCCCCCCCCCCCCCCGACATTCATCTTAATTACTGCCTCTGCAATTGCTCCCACCGCTCCTGGTTCTCAGCATTGACTTTTTAGTTCAGAGAGACATAGGAGAGAGAGAGAGAGAGAGAGAGGCTGCCGTCCCTCCCCTGTACTTAGTCTGTATGCAGCTGTTGGCTGTCTGGGCATGCTGGGAGTTGTAGTTTTGCAACAGCTGGAGGTACCCTGGTTGGGAAACACTGCTGCAGAGGGAGAGCAGCATACAGGAAGACTGGCAGAAGCAGAGTCCCGGCCAGGCTTCATGTGACATCATGCCTGCTGGGACCCGCCTCCTTCCACCCCTCAGAAAGACAGTGCTCCTGAGCTAATGAAGAGGGATAAAAAATGGTATTTCCACAGCGTTTTAAACCTCAATAAACACAAGGATAGGCATAGTTAGAGTAAGGGACAGATGGGGAGGGGGATCAGGGAAAGTTTAGTTGATGACAGGTACTCTTTAACAAGTATATCCAATGTTTTTACGGCAGATAAATAGATATTTTGCTGTAGCAATCTTTGTAATTGTTGTTTCAAAATAGTAGCAAAAATGTAGCAGCAAAAAAATGTAACAATGTCTATCTGTGGCATTGGATATAGATACAGTTTTATAAGCACACTCCTTTTACATAATGCAGGGTATTAAAGGGGTACTCCAGTGGTAAATTTTTTTGACTATATGGCATCTTCTTTGTAAGTTTAGTTTTTTTGCAATATACATGTGTTATATGTTTTGGCAGCATGTATGTATTTTTCTTACCTGTTTGTTGGGCAGGAAGTTCTGTAGTTCAGAGGGTTTTCTTTTATTGTTGTCCACAGTTCTGAGTCTGTTGTGGACAAGATGTCAAAGCTTTTTTTTTCTCTCTGTCTGCATGAGAAATAAGCCACGCCCCCTCATCTCATCCAGCTCAGTATACAGCTCCTCCCCTCCCCCCCTGCTCTGTATACAGCTCCTCACCTCCCCTCCCCCTGCTCTGTGTTCTAAGGATGCAGGTCTGCACAGGAGAAGGACCTCACAGAGAAGATAAGTGTTATCTGAAGGGGAGGATGACAAGGCGCATGGGCTGGGGATGTATGGACTGCAGGGGAATAAATCACATACTGGGAATGATCTCTGTATCTGAAGGGGAGGATGACAAGTTGCATGGGCTGGGGATGTATGGACTGCAGGGGAATAAATCACATACTGGGAATGATCTCTATATGTGAAGGGGAGGATGACAAGGTGCATGGGCTGGGGATGTATGGACTGCAGGGGAATAAATCTCATACTGGGGATGATCTCTATATGTGAAGGGGAGGATGACAAGGTGCATGGGCTGGGGATGTATGGACTGCAGGGGAATAAATCTCATAATGGGAATGATCTCTATATGTGAAGGGGAAGGGGGGGGGTACTCCTGAATGACACATGCTGGGAGTTTTAGTCCCTGTTTTATATGTGTGTTTGTATGCTAGTGTTTACAAACCAGTGTGCCTCCAGCTGTTGCAAAACTACAACTGCCAGCATGCCCTGACAGACTTTGGGAATGCTGGGAGATGTAGATTTTCAACAGCTGGAGGTACACTGGTTGGGAAATACTGTTCTAGCCTATTCAGCATACACATCATATTACACCAGTGTTTCCCAACCAGGGTGCCTCCAGCTGTTGTAAAGCTACAACTCCTAGCATGCCCAAAGGCTGTCAGGGCATGCTGGGAGTTGTAGTTTTGCAACACCTGGAGGCACCCTGGTTGGGAAACACTGGTGTATGCCCTACAGAGGTGTGGTGAACTACAACCCCCAGGAGACTACAGAGGCAGAATGCTGGTGTTATACCACAGACTGAAGACTCCTGAATGACACATGCTGGGAGTTGTAGTCCCTTTTGTGTGTGTATGACAGTGTATCCCAACCAGGGCTGATTATATTAGTGTGCTGTGTATAAGGGGGCCGACCCGGGAAAATAGTAGGATGGGTAAAGGGCGGAACAAACAAACAAAAAAAAACGAGCCGCTCCAAACCAGCAAGGCATGTGGCATGCTGGGATTTGTAGTTTTCAGCACAGCAAGAAACAGGAAATAGAAGCAAAGATAGGAAAACAAAGTGGGGGATAAAAAGACAACAAAGAATGGAAATAGAATAGGCTAAACAACAAGAATAGAAATGAAACAAAACAAATAGGGTCACAAACGGAAAAACACGTTGACCACTGGAGCACCCCTTTAATATCACATAGTTACATAGTTTGTAAGGCTAAAAAAAGAAAAAAAATTCGAGTCCAACCTGGAACCCTACTGTGTTGATCCAGAGGAAGGCAAAAAAAAAACAAAAAAACAAGAGGCTTATGCCAATTTCCCCATGACAGAGGAAAAATTCCTTCCCGATCCCAATATGTCATCAGAATAAATCCCAGAATAAATTAATGTTTTGTTCCTATAGATCTAGTATCCATAACCTCTAATGTTATTACTCTCTATAAAAACATCCAGCCCCCCCCCCAAAAACATGTTTATTGAGTCAGACATCACAACATCATGTGGCAGAGAGTTCCATAGTGTCACTGCTCTTACAGCATATAATCCTCCATCGTTACATCATGTGGAGAGAGTTCCATTATCTTACTGCTCTTACAATAAACAATCATCCATCATTATATTATGTGAAGAGAGCTCTACAGTGTCACTGCTCTTACAGCAAAGAATCCTCAATCACGACATCATGTGGAGAGAGTTCCATTATCTTACTGCTCTTACAATAAACAATCATCCATCATTATATTATGTGGAGAGAGCTCCATAGTGTCACTGCTCTTACAGCAAAGAATCCTCAATCACGACATCATGTGGAGAGAGTTCCATTATCTTACTGCTCTTACAATAAACAATCATCCATCATTATATTATGTGGAGAGAGCTCCATAGTGTCACTGCTCTTACAGCAAAGAATCGTCCATCACGACATCATGTGGAGAGAGTTCCATTATCTTACTGCTCTTACAATAAACAATCATCCATCATTATATTATGTGGAGAGAGCTCCATAGTGTCACTGCTCTTACAGCAAAGAATCGTCCATCACGACATCATGTGGAGAGAGTTCCATTATCTTACTGCTCTTACAATAAACAATCATCCATCATTATATTATGTGGAGAGAGCTCCATAGTGTCACTGCTCTTACAGCAAAGAATCCTCAATCACGACATCATGTGGAGAGAGTTCCATTATCTTACTGCTCTTACAATAAACAATCATCCATCATTATATTATGTGAAGAGAGCTCTACAGTGTCACTGCTCTTACAGCAAAGAATCGTCCATCACGACATCATGTGGAGAGAGTTCCATTATCTTACTGCTCTTACAATAAACAATCATCCATCATTATATTATGTGAAGAGAGCTCTATAGTGTCACTGCTCTTACAGCAAAGAATCCTCCATCACGACATCATGTGGAGAGAGTTCCATTATCTTACTGCTCTTACAATAAACAATCATCCATCATTATATTATGTGGAGAGAGCTCCATAGTGTCATTGATGTTGGTGCTTTGTCAGAAGGTTATTTTCAATGAGATATTCCAGAATAGCATCTCTGAGAAAACCCTCAAAAGTCTTACCCACAACAGATGTTAAACTTACCAGCCTATAGTTCCCAGGGTCCCTTTTTGACCCCTTTTGATATATTGGTACGACATTAGTATTAAAGTATTAAATTATTTGCTTCAATATCCAATTATAAAGGATGTTTTCTTAGTGTAATACACCACTCACCACTGCAGTCCTTTAGGTATGTACTGAAGGACCACAAGTCAAGTAGTGCTTGTATCTATTAGAGATTGTCTGTCGGTCTCTGTGTTGCAGTTAGATGACCCAGCATATAGCAATGTATACTAAGCCAACAGTGAAAAGCACGTACATTTGCCTCGCATTAGACTTCTACAGCGCTTATATCCATATATATTTTTGTTTTAATCAAACACATGTTATATTTACCTGTCTGTAAGCAAAACAGTGCAATCAAAAGCATCAACATTATCCTTCTAAAGTGCCTGTACGTATATATTCTTGGTTTAATCGCACACACAGTGTACCTAACTGGTTGTAGAAAACCTTCTAGAACAGGGGCACAGTCAGGTAGTGATGTACCTATCTCTTTACGGTATCCTAACCTTTGTAAATTCTTTCCTATTTTACCAGATGCAGAAAAGCAGGCACAGAAAGTAAAGCACAGACAGGGTTTGAATTTAGGAAGTAGACTTCTACGTCAGCACATGGAGAGGCATCACAAAGCTTTGCTAAAAGTATACCTAGTCCTCCAATTCCTGCTGTCTGGTGGCTACAGCTAACACTACCTCACCACCGCCTGCTGTCCAATGGCTATAGTTACTGCTAATCCTCCACCACCTGCTGTCCGCTGGCTACAGCTATCACTAATCCCCGCCATACACAATCATGTGGTTCTGATGGTGGGCCACTCCATGCAGTTGTCTGTGTTCAACACACGCATGCATAGCAAAATTTAAGAAACCCAACCCTAACCCTACTGCACACACAGGGCTGCCACTGGGTAGCCCTGTGTGTCTGCTCATAGGAGAATTAGCAGCACATTTTCTATGTGCAAGTAATTTTGTGCGGCATAAAATATACGCTACATATATGTTATGTGTGACCCTATTCTAAGGACGTGTTTCCACTTGGCAGGTTTCTTTGGAAAACTGTCACTGCAGTTTTTGAGCCAAAGCAAAAAGATGAGGAAGGAGAAGTACAAGTCCTGATCCTTTTGAATACACTTTTGGCTAAAAACTGCAGTGGTGGTTTTAGCAAAAAAAAAAAAAAAAAAAATAGTGGAAACACGGCCTAAGACACATTTAACATTAAAACTTGATTTAAACAATAGGTCGTTTTCGGGTTCCTTTCCCCACCAGGGTCTTGTTACTGACAGATAGTAGAATCTATAACACAACGCCAAAAACCTAATTTCCAGTTCTGTTTTAACTTTACAAAGAAAAAATCATATTACAAAACTGAGATGAAAAGTGTAAAAATAATGGCTTAAAGCTTTTCTAAAGAAATGTAAATGGCAAATGTTTAATTATGTTTAATTATAAACTCCAACCCGAAATGATATTTGCTGATCGTTTTCCGTTAACAATAAGTTACAGTTCTTGTCACAATATAACTGGGTCAATGGAACTGGATTCTTTCTTTGGAAACAAAACATAAAAAAAAAAAAATAGAAAAGAAAAGAACTTTCCAAAATGTTATAAGAAAAAAAAAAAAAAGGAAAAAAAAGATTTCATTGTTAAATCACTTTGTGAGATAAAACAGAACTGATCAGCGATTGTCATTCATTGCCAATGGTTCCTGAAGCGCTGAAGTAACAATTAAATACATATAAAAGCGACATTATTCCAGCTAGTGAGTATTAATTCAATGTCAATGGGCTGAAACAATATCAGGTTTCAATCATATATTACCTCTCCCATTATTAAGGCTGCAGTATAAATAGTGGAAAAATTAAGCATATTTTTTGTTCTAATTTCTGCTTTAAAAGGGGTACTGCAGGGGAAACAAATGTGTTCAACCAGCTGGTGCTAGAAAGTTAAACAGATTTGTAAATTATTTCTATATAAAAATCTTAACACTTCCAGTACTTATCAGCTGCTGTATGTTCGACAGAAAGTTGTGTAGTTCTTTCCGGTCTGACCACAGCGCTCTCTGCTGACACCTCTGTCTTTGTCAGGAACTGTCCAGAGTAGGAGCAAATCCCCATAGCAAATCTCTCCTGCTTGTGGTGTCTAAAACGGGAGAAATCAATGCCGGTTAGCTCAGTGGAGCTGTTTGGGACAGCGGGAGGTGCCTTACCTCGCTCTACGCTGTCTGATCATGTTTGATGGCTCCAAGCCTGAGATCCAGGCTTGAGCAATCGAATGCAGATTACACTGATCAGTGCCATGCTATGGCATAGCATTGTTCAGTGTATGCAATGATTGGATTGCAGGTAATAGTCCCCTATGGGGGCAAAAAAAAAAGAAAAGAAAGTGTAAAAATAGAAGAAAAGAAAGGAAAAAATTTGATTTAACCCCTCCCTAAATAACATTTTGTATCACAGGGGGGGGGGGGGGGGCAAGGGGGTTGGGTTCCCAAAAAAGTAAACAAAAATAAACATATGTGGTATCACCGTGTGCATAAATGTTCAAAATACAAAAACATGATGTTAATTAAACCGCATGGTGATAGTCCAAAATTACGTATTTTTGGTCACTTTGCATACCCTAAAAAAATATATAAAAAGTGATCAAAAAGTCCAATCAAAACAATCATGGTACTGGTAAAATTTTCAGATCACAGCGCAAAAAATGAGCCCTCATACCACTAAATAAATAAAAGAAATAAAAAAAAGTTATCGAGGTCAGAAGAGGACAATTTTAGACATAGTAATTTTGGTGCATGTAAATATAAGTTTATTTTGTAAAATAAAGAAAAACCTACCTAAATTGGGTATCCTGGTAACCGTATGGACCTACTAAATAAATATATGGTGTAATTTTTACCAAAAATTACACTGCTTAGAATCAGAAGCCCCCAAAAGTAACAAATTTGTGTTTTTTTTTCCAATTTTGTCCTACAAATATTTTTGTTGCTGGGCTTCACTATGAATTTTGTGGTGACATGATTGATGTCATCACAAAGTACAATTGGTGGCACAAAAAATAAACCCTCATATGAATCTGTAGGTGCAAAAACGGAAAACACTGTGGTCCTAAAGTGGTTAAAGAGGTACTCTGCTGTTAGATATCTTATCCCTTAAGGATAGGGAATAATATGTCTGATCACGCGGAGGGGGGGGGGGGGGGGGGGGTTCAGCGATCTCCCACAGCACCCGGCGTTCGAAACAAACTCCAGGTTCCTGCGGCAGTGGTTGTGATCTCACGGCCACATCTGCTCCATTCATGTCTATGGGAGGGGGCGTGTCAGACATGAATGAGGGGGCATGACATAATGAAGGGCGTGGCAGTGATGTCACAATCATTGCTGGCTGGAGCATTGGAGTACCCCTTTAATGGCTTCTTCTCTATACTTCTGTTCCGTCACATTCCCATCATCCTCTTCAGGATCTCTATGAGGAGAACGCAGCTGTGAGCTCCTTCTCCACGTGTCAGGTCTCCTTTGAACGGTGAATTATGTGAATTACTTCGATATTCGAGAACCTTTTATTTCCATCGGCAATTCATGTAGATAAATCCCCATGGTAACCTGCGATTTATAAAGCCGCGGATATTCCACATTTGCTTCAACAAAGACTCATGGCTCATATGACACAAGGTATGAAAACTATAGCAACCAAATAAATAACTAATAAACTCAGACAGTGAAAATAAAAGTCCAGCACCGCAGGTATCCAACAACATTTCCACTTTATTGTAACGATTAAAGGGGTACTCCGGTGGAAAACATTTTTTTTTTTTTATATCAACTGGTGTCAGAAAGTTAAACAGATTTGTAAATTACTTCCATATAAAAATCTTAACCCTTCCAGTACTTATCAGCTGCTGTATGCTCCACAGGAAGTTGTGTGGTTCTTTCCAGTCTGACCACAGTGCTCTCTGCTGCCACATCTGTCCATATCAGGAACTGTCCAGGGAAGGAGCAAATCCCCATAGCAAACCTATCCTGCTCTGGACAGTTCCAGACATGGACAGAGGTGTCAGCAGAGAGCACTGTGGTCAGACTGGAAAGAACTATGCAACTTCTTGTGGAGTATAGAGCAGCTGATAAGTACTGGAAGGATTAAGATTTTTTTAATAGAAGTAATTTTCAAATCTGTTTATCTTTATGGCACCATTTGATTTAAAAAAAAAAAATTGTTTCTCACCGGAGTACCCCAGTAAAAGTGCGAGGAGATCGACAATATCTTATAATATTACTCGTTCCGGAATCAAGAAACTTAAATAGATTAAATGACATTATTATCATGAAGTAGAAGCGACCGATGGAAGTGAAAGTCACTAGAGCTCCGGACAACTATAACATTCCATGATCTTTTTTCTTTTCTGCTAGTTGGTTATTTTTTTTTGTTATTATTTATTTATTTACTAATATACACAATTTCTCCTGCCCATCCTGTGATGTTATTATCCTTAGATATTCACTATATACAGATAAGTACTATACTAAGATATTCACTATATACAGATAAGTATTATCCTAAGATATTCACTATATACAGATAAGTATTATCCTAAGATATTCACTATATACAGATAAGTATTATCCTAAGATATTCAATATATACAGATAAGTATTATCCTAAGATATTCACTATATACAGATAAGTATTATCCTAAGATATTCACTATATACAGATACCGTATATACTCGAGTATAAGCCGACCCGAGTATAAGCCGAGACCCCTAATTTCAACCCAAGATCCCAGGAAAAGTTATTGACTCGAGTATAAGCCTAGGGTGGGAAATACCTCATCCCCCCCTGTCATCATCCAGACCCGTCATTAACATCCTCATCATCATCCCCTTGTCATCATCCCACACATCCCCCCTTCATCATCCCCTTATCATCCCACACATCCCCCCTTCATCATCCCCTTGTCATCCCACACATCCCCCCCTTCATCATCCCCTTGTCATCATCCCACACATCCCCCCTTCATCATCCCCTTGTCATCATCCCACACATCCCCCCTTCATCATCCCCTTATCATCCCGCACATCCCCCCTTCATCATCCCCTTATCATCCCACACATCCCCCCTTCATCATCCCCTTGTAATCATCCCACACCCCCCCTTCATCATCCCCACCCCCCTTCATCATCCTCTTCTCATCATTCGCCCTCAGTGGTCTTCAACCTGCGGACCTCCAGAGGTTTCAAAACTACAACTCCCAGCAAGCTCGGGCAGCCATCGGCTGTCCGGGCTTGCTGGGAGTTGTAGTTTTGAAACCTCCGGAGGTCCGCAGGTTGAAGACCACTGCGGCCTTCAACATCATCCAGCCCCCTCTCACCCCCTTTAGTTCTGAGTACTCACCTCCGCTCGGCGCTGGTCCGGTCCTGCAGGGCTGTCCGGAGAGGAGGTGGTCCGGTGAGGAGGTGGTCCGGGCTGCTATCTTCACCGGGGGCGCCTCTTCTCCGCGCTTCCGGCCCGGAATAGAGGCGTTGCCTTGACAATGACGCAGAAGTACGTTGGCAATGAACGCACCTCTGCGTCGTTGTCACGGCAACGTGACTATTCTGAGGCCGGGCCTGAAGCGCTTAGAAGAGGCCTCCCCGGTGAAGATAGCAGCCCGGAACCACTATCCCACCGGACCACCTCCTCACCGGACAGTCCTGCAGGACCGGACCAGCGCCGAGCGGAGGTGAGTATTCAGAACTAAAGGGGGTGAGAGGGGGCTGGATGATGTTGAAGGCCGCAGTGGTCTTCAACCTGCGGACCTCCGGAGGTTTCAAAACTACAACTCCCAGCAAGCCCGAACAGCCGATGGCTGCCCGGGCTTGCTGGGAGATGTAGTTTTGAAACCTCTGGAAGTCCGCAGGTTGAAGACCACTGCGGGTGGGGGAGTTCACTCGAGTATAAGCCGAGGGGGGTGTTTTCAGCACGAAAAATCGTGCTGAAAAACTCGGCTTATACTCGAGTATATACGGTAAGTATCATCCTCAGATATTCACTATATACAGATAAGTATTATCCTAAGATATTCACTATATATAGATAAGTATTATCCTAAGATATTCACTATATACAGATAAGTATTATCCTAAGATATTCACTATATATAGATAAGTATTATCCTAAGATATTCACTATATACAGATAAGTATTATCCTAAGATATTCACTATATACAGATAAGTATTATCCTAAGATATTCACTATATACAGATAAGTATTATCCTAAGATATTCACTATATACAGATAAGTATCATCCTAAGATATTCACTATATACAGATAAGTATTATCCTAAGATATTCACTATATACAGATAAGTATCATCCTAAGATAATCACTATATACAGATAAGTATCATCCTAAGATATTCACTATATACAGATAAGTATTATCCTAAGATATTCACTATATACAGATAAGTATTATACTAAGATATTTACTATATACAGATAAGTATTATCCTAAGATATTCACTATATACAGATAAGTATTATCCTAAGATATTCACTATATACAGATATTCACTATATACAGATATTCACTATATGCAGATAAGTATTATCCTAAGATATTCACTATATACAGATAAGTATTATCCTAAGATATTCACTATATACAGATAAGTATTAACCTAAGATATTCACTATATACAGATAAGTCTTGTCCTAAGATATTTGCTATATACAGATAAGTATCATCCTAAGATATTTACTATATACAGATAAGTGTTATCCTAAGATATTCACTATATACAGATAAGTATTATCCTAAGATATTCACTATATACAGATAAGTATTATCCTAAGATATTCACTATATACAGATAAGTATTGTCCTAAGATATTTACTATATACAGATAAGTATCATCCTAAAATATTTACTATATACAGATAAGTGTTATCCTAAGATATTCACTATATACAGATAAGTATTATCCTAAGATATTCACTATATACAGATAAGTATCATCCTAAGATATTCACTATATACAGATAAGTATTATCCTAAGATATTCACTATATACAGATAAGTATCAGCCTAAGATATTTACTATATACAGATAAGTATCATCCTAAAATATTTACTATATACAGATAAGTGTTATCCTAAGATATTCACTATATACAGATAAGTATTATCCTAAGATATTCACTATATACAGATAAGTATTATCCTAAGATATTCACTATATACAGATAAGTATTATCCTAAGATATTCACTATATACAGATAAGTATTATCCTAAGATATTCACTATATACAGATAAGTATTATCCTAAGATATTCACTATATACAGATAAGTATTATCCTAAGATATTCACTATAAACAGATAAGTATTATCCTAAGATATTCACTATATACAGATAAGTATTATCCTAAGATATTCACTATATACAGATAAGTATTATCCTAAGATATTCACTATATACAGATAAGTATTATCCTAAGATATTCACTATATACAGATAAGTATTATCCTAAGGTATTCACTATATACAGATAAGTATTATCCTAAGATATTCACTATATACAGATAAGTATCAGCCTAAGATATTCACTATATACAGATAAGTATTATCCTAAGATATTCACTATATACAGATAAGTATCAGCCTAAGATATTCACTATATACAGATAAGTATTATCCTAAGATATTCACTATATACAGATAAGTATTATCCTAAGATATTCACTATATACAGATAAGTATCAGCCTAAGATATTCACTATATACAGATAAGTATTATCCTAAGATATTCACTATATACAGATAAGTATCAGCCTAAGATATTCACTATATACAGATAAGTATCAGCCTAAGATATTCACTATATACAGATAAGTATTATCCTAAGATATTCACTATATACAGATAAGTATCAGCCTAAGATATTCACTATATACAGATAAGTATTATCCTAAGATATTCACTATATACAGATAAGTATTATCCTAAGATATTCACTATATACAGATAAGTATCAGCCTAAGATATTCACTATATACAGATAAGTATTATCCTAAGATATTTATTATATAAAGGACATTTTCTGCCTAAATGCTTTCAGTGCAGGTTTTGACTCTTAGAAAGTGGTAATATAAATGCTATATTTTATTTACTATCTCTACATTGATGCACAAAACAAATACCCCCCCCCCCCCTATTCCTCCTCCTCACCCGAAAGTTAATAAAATGTAATCAATAGGTTATATATATATCCAAGTGTAAGAAAAATATATAATCCATCTCTCCATCTATCAACAAACGTCCGTCGTACAGCTACGTTAATAGAGAAATACATAGATGTGGCGCTGTGGTCCGAAACAACAAAATTATTTCTGTCCTGAAGGGGTTAATAGGATATGTTTCTGGCTGACAGACGCCATTATATGGTTAATCCTCCAGTATCTGTGTTTACTCAGTTTTCAGAAACATTTGTAGTCGCTGTTTCAAGGCTTTTCAGCCATCAATTACTGGGCTCCTGAGTTCCGGGGGGCGTCCGGCGTCCATTGCAGGGTGACCCCAATTAAAACCTTCACTATGGCGGCAGAAAGGACTTTCATCTCGGAGATGGGGATCTATCAGGAGAGGAGCCAAGACTTAGGATTCTGGGAATTTAGGAGTTTATTCTCCCGTTTATCACTGAGAAGGTTATAGTAATAACTAGAAGCAGAAGATGTCAGCGGCCGAACATATATATAACCAAAATCCCTGGAGCCTGTATATGTGTAAGGAGAATACGGCGCATGGGGACCAAAGGGTTAAAGCAGCAGGTCAGTAATTGGCGCAGATCCTCCTCCAGGTATGGGCGCTGTCAGAATCAAAAATGTTTATATGTTGTACATCTTGGCAAAACATTAACCATCCCAATATACTTTAAAAGAAAATATTATCTCCTTTTTATAGAAATCATGGATAGAGATGTAGCGAATTGTCACCGGCGAACTTAGCATGTTCGCGTTCTCATCGCCGGACGAACATATGTGAAGTTCGATCCGCCCCCTATACTTTAACATTGCGGTAAACTTTGACCCTGTGAGTCAGAGTCAGCAGACACATTACAGCCAATCAGCAGCAGTCCCTCCCCTCCAGACCCTCCTACCTCCTGCACGGACGCCATTTTACCCTCATTCAGCATGCTGCAGGCTTAGGAAGGGGAGGGACAGAGAAGCTTCTCCTGCTGTATAGGGAAAGCGATAGCTAGGTTGCTGCTAGGTGGTGTATTCAGGGTCCAGTCTACTCCCAAAGCACTAGTCTAACATCTGCTTTAAGGACAGCACCCCAAAAAGCCCTTTTTAGGGCTCAAATATCAGTCCGTGTGTCTTGCAACAGCTGGAGGCACCCTGGTTTGGAGGGAACCGCTGGTTAAAAGGGGTACTCCAGAATCAAACTTAAGTTCCTTCAAGCAACTAACTACTACAGTATTCATAGGGCTGAAAGAGATCAGTCCGTGTGTCTTGCAACAGCTGGAGGCACCCTGGTTGGGGACCACTGCTTAAAAGGGGAACTCCGCTGGCAAGCTTTTTTTCTCATTTTCACACTAGTGCAAATCATATTTGCTGTGACAGTTGTGCAAATTAAAAAAAAAATACCTTTTTTGGCTGTTAAATAAAACCAGTCACTGTCAGGTCAGGTCACAGGTGCAAGTTTTTTTTGCCTGCAGGACAAATTGTGTCACCCTAGGGCAAATCATATTTGGTGTGACACTTGTGCAAAAAACAAACAAACCTTTTTTGGCTGTGAAATAAAATCACTTCACTTCACACTTGGGAGTCTTTTGGCCCTTAGGGCTCATTGTCACACTAGTGCAAATCATATGTGGTGTGACCGCAGTGTAAATTTAAAAAAAAAAAAAACCTTTTTTGGCTGTGAAATAAAATCAGTCAGTTCACTTCACACTTGGGAGTTTTTGGGCCTGCTGGGCTCATTGTCACACTAGTGCAAATCATATGTGGTGTGACAGTTGTGTAAATTTAACATGTCTGGCACACAGTGTTGGGCCAAGGGTCCATCTGACCACTGATACCTGGTCTGCAAAGTATGGTCAGGGCAGGTATATCACCTACACTGCGCATTGGGTATACCTGGTGACGCTGTGCAGGGTTGCCGTGGTGGATTTTGAATGAAGACGGGCCTCTTGAAGCTGATTGGTCGCTCGCTGCTGGACGGTATGTGGGCGACCAATCAGGAACGTGTCGTACATGGCTATGTACAGTTACGCTGTCATAGGAAAAAGTCGGTGAGGGGATGTCATCCAAACATGGGCATGGGGATGGTAGGCTTGACTCTGATTGGCTGTTCGGATGTTGAGTGAGCCAATCAGAGAGGGGATGTATGAGTTCAGGTTGCAAGTCTTTGCAGCTGGTGGCAGCAGGATGTCTTTCAAATCTTTCAGCCAATCGCTGCTGGATAGGTCCGGACGGCGACCAATCAGGTTAAAGACGTATAATTCCTCTTTGGGGGATTCCTAGAGGCATTGGCGGCAAATCTTTTTTGAAGAATTCGACCAATCGCTGCTGGGCAGGTCCGGGCAGCGACCAATCAGGGATGAGACGTGTATTTCCTCTTTGGAGGATTCCAAGAGGCATCGGCGGCAACTCTTTTTTGAAGAATCCGACCAATCACGTTCCGTCTGGGTAAGGTGGTGATCATGGATGACTTGCATGACTTATCCGCCACCAACTATGGATCAAGCCGCAATGTTTTAGGGCACTTTCTGGCTGGGAAACAAACAGAAATTTTTCTGGCTGCTGCTACAGCAGCGGCTGCAACAATACCAAATTTTTCAGCCATGTGTTCATGCCTAATTTTTCTGGTACTCTCTGCTGACATCTCTGTTCATCATGCCAGTGAGGCGCTTGGTTTGCGACAGCCCAACACGTTGGAAATCAACACTCCTAATGTTCGACCGCCTGCTCCAACAAGAAAAAGCCGTCAACGAATATTTGTATGACCGGGGCGCTAGGACATCATCTGCGGAGCTGGGAATTTTTTTGCCACGTTACTGGAGGCTCATGCGCAATGCCTGGAGGCTCATGCGTCCTTTTGAGGAAGTGACAAACCTGGTCAGTCGCACCAAAGGCACCATCAGCGACATCATACCGTTTGTTTTCTTCCTGGAGCGTGCCCTGCGAAGAGTGCTGGATCAGGCAGTAGATGAGCGTGAAGAGGAAGAGTTGTGGTCACCATCACCACCAGAAACAGCCTTATCAGCATCGCTTGCTGGACCTGCGGCAACGCTGGAAGAGGATTGTGAGGAAGAGGAGTCAGAGGAGGAATGTGGCTTTGAAGAGGAGGAGGAAGACCAACCACAGCAGGCATCCCAGGGTGCTCCTTGTCACCTATCTGGTTCCCGTGGTGTTGTACGTGGCTGGGGGGTAGAAGATTATACTGTCCCTGAGGAGGAGGAACGGGACATGAGTAGCTCGGCATCCGTCCTTGTGCAAATGGGGTCTTTCCTGCTGTCGTGCCTGTTGAGGGACCCTTTTATTTTGAAAATGATTTCTTTGTGTTTTTCACCATCCTGCATTATAGAGTCTTCTGGATTTTCTGATAATTTAAACTTGAATTTTCCAGAGTACTAACCATTACACAAAGGAACGCTTGTTGCGTGTGATTTTTTAACTTACATTTTCAAAAATAAAATACAGAGAGGGAAGAACTCTGCTTCTTTATTTGATGAAAAATTTTATTTAGAAAATAATTTCTTTGTGTGTTTCTCCGTCCTGCATTATAGAGTCTTCTGGACTCTTGGATATGCGATTGTTCTTATATTTCAGCCATGTGTACATGCCTCATTTTCTGGCCTCCGGTGCTGCACTTTTTCTGCTGCTGCAATTTTTCTGGCCGCTGCTACAGCAGCGGCTGCAACAATACCAACTTTTTGAGCCATGTGTACATGCCTAATTTTTTAGGTACTCTCTACTGACATCTCGGTAAGGGTAGCATGGTGGCTCAGAGGTTAGCACTGCTGCCTTGCAGCGCTGGGGCCTTGGGTTCAAATCCCACTATGCGCTGCCTAAAGGGGGCCTCTAACTATGTGCTGCCTAACATGGGGGAATCTATGTAATGCCCATATGGGGGGATCTAACTATGTGATGGCTAAAGGGAGATGTAAATATGTGCTGCCTAATATGGGGAAGTCTATGTGCTGCCTAAAGGGGGGGCTCTAACTATGTGCTGCCTAACATGGGAGAATCTATGTACTGCCTATAGGGGGGATCTAACTATGATCTGCCTAATATGGGGAAATCTATGTGCTGCCTAAAGGGATGATCTAACTATGTGCTGCCTAAAGGGAGGCTCTACCTATGTGATGCCTAAAGGGGGCTAAAGCACGTTATTCCAAAGAATTTAGGAATGTTAGGTGATTTATGCCCTTTATGGATTAAAACCAGACTCTGCATCAACTATGTAATTTTCCATGGGAGTTTTGCCCTGGATCCCGCTCCGGCACGCCACAGTCCAGGTATTAGTCCCCTTGAAGCAACTTTTAAATCCCTATTGTGGCCAGAAAGAGTCCCTATGGGTTTTAAAATTCACCTGCCCATTGAAGTCAATGGCGGCCCGCCGGTTCGCAAACATTTGCGGAAGTTCGCGTTCGCCGTTCGCGAACCAAAAATTTTATGTTCGCGACATCACTAATCATGGATTATTAAAAGACCACTAGGGGTCCCCATACCATCCAGAACATAATCCTGTCCGGCTGCAGCATCATCTTTGTCCCAGATGAAGTACAGGCAAGAACAAAGTCCAGGAAGTGAGGGCGGGGTTAGGACTCCTCTGTGCTCACTCCTGTCCTATCAGATTGCAGCATGAAAACAGAGAGCAGGGGGTTACAGAGCAGCCTGCAGTGATTGGATGAAAAATCCCAGGCCAACAGACTCAGGGAGGAAGTGAATGCATGATGAGTGAGGGTGGGAACAGTGCTTGCCTCGGACACGCCCCTTCCTGACCAGTGGATGTCAGAATGAGTGAGCAGCAGAACAGGGAGATTTGTGAGCCAGTGAGGTACATATAGAAGCATTATTTCTTTTTTCTGAGATATGACAGGGACGCTTTAGGGTATATTCATGTGCATATTTCCTGCTGCAGATTTTGCTACCCATGAAAGTCGCAAAGTCACCATATTTTTTTCTTAATAATGAGGGGGGGGGTTAAGAGGAGCAAAAATCCTACATGTGTGCATGTGCGCCGTATTTATCATACCGCAAGCGCCTTTTTATAAATGAGGTGCACATACACATAACTTGAGCCGAGTAAGTTATTTTTGGAAACATGTGCAGCTAAACACAAAATAATAAATCTTCCCCAATGAGTTGAGTGAAAGTGTATGGAAAAGAGTCCGTTAGTGCGCACATTGTAAAAAAAATTCCTAATGTCTATAAATGGCCCAAAAAACTGCAATTCTGGCATTGGTTATTTTTGTCTCTGGGTGATAAATATATATTTTTTATTTTATCTAATTTTTATACTAATTATATTTTATGTTTTTTTTTTTATAGTTTTTTCATGATCATTTTTCTTAACCTTTTTTTTTTATATATATATGTATTTATTTATTTTGCTTGTACTATGTTCCTTGGAGACCAGATAATGGGATGGTTGCACATTACACTGCAATACTATAGTATATTATTTTATTGCAAGCTTATGGCTCCATTAGAACAGCCAGCCTACAGCCTCTGGCTGCCATCTTAACCCCTCAGCACCGCTTCACTACCGTACAAGGTGACCGCCGCATCAGCTTTCTTATTACCATGGTCGCTACTTGCTGCTGTGTCCAGGAGAATTAAACAGCTGGAATCTGGGTTATCTCTGGTCCCATCCTGTCTCAGCTGTGATACATTTCATTTCCTGTGCTCCATTTTTTTTAAATTTGTTGAATATCCGACAAATGAGCTTACAGTATGTTTGCTGATATAAATCATTATGGAGCCTTTTTCTAAATACGCAGATTTCATAGCAAACCAGGATCTCGGCGCACAGTGGGGAGTCTGACTCCTATGGTCTGATTATTTCCTTTGCGGTGAACGCATTGTACCGTGATTATTAGGTGGATGACATCACTGATCGGTATTAGGCACATGACTTCACTGATCGGTATTAGGCACATGACATCACTGTGATCGGTATTAGTCAGATGACATCACTGTGATCGGAATTAGACAGATGACATCACTGTGATTGGTATCAGGTAGATGACATCACTGTGATCGGTGTTAGGCAGATGACATCACTGCGATCGGTGTTAGGCGGATGACATCACTGATCGGTATTAGGCAGATGACATCACTGTGATCGGTATTAGACAGATGACATCACTCTGATTGGTATTAGGTAGATGACATCACTGTGATCGGTATTAGGCAGATGACATCACTGTGATCGGTGTCAGGCAGATGACATCATGTATTTGCGGTGAATCTATATTAAAAACGCCTATTTCTAGCCTACATACAGCCTCTATAGGGGTATAGAACACTTTGCTGTGTTCTAAAACGCATATGGAGTGTGCTGGGGTAGTGAAATAATACTGTTATTCAGAATAACATGCAGATTACCGGCATCGCTATTAGAATCACTGCCGCAGAGCGGCACAATGACAGAGCCTGGGGGTGGCATCAGTGTGAGGAGACCATATAGTGGCTGAATGACACAGCGTGGAGGTGTTGGCAGCATGAGGAAACCACATAGTTGCTGAATGACACAGCCTGGAGCTGGCAGCAGCATGAGGAGACACTAGGGCTTCACAATCCCTAAGATTAATAGAAGAATTTTGCTACCATAAAAATGTACTACCATAGTGCTACCATAAACATTTTTCAGGCCCAGGCCCAGCAGCATCAGCATACCATATGTTGGCTGAATGACACAGCCTGGAGTTGGCTGAATCATGAGGAGAACCTATAGTGGCTGAATGGCAAAGCCTGAAGTTGGCAGAAGCATGAGGAGACCATTGAAATTTAAGATTTTTAAATTTAAGATTTTGAAATTGAAATTGAGGATTTTGAAATTGAAATTCTAACTCCCAAGTGTTAGTGCCCCGGGCCCTGGCGTGTGGGTACAAAGGACCAAATCAAACAAGGAGCCACATTTCACATGGCAGCACAATGACAGAGCCTGAGAGTGGCATTGGTATGAGGAGACCATATAGTGGCTGAATGACTGCCTGGAGTTTGTGGCAGCATGAGAAGACCATTTAGATGCTGAATGGCAAAGCCTGGAGGTGGCTGAATCATGAGGGGACCATATTGTGCCTTAATTGCACAGCCTGGAGTTGGCAGAAGCATGAGGAGACCATTGAAATTTAAGATTTTTACATTTAAATGTAAGATTTTGAGGATTTTGAAATAGAAATTTTAACTCCCAAGTTTTAGTGTCCCGGGCTCCGGAGTTTGGGTACAAAGGACATGATACACATGGTACAGAGTTGTCATGTCTGCATTGACCTGTGATCACACACAGCTATTGGTTTGGTTGCGTGTGAACAGTTTTATGTTCCCTGGTCAGGGAATAGTTAATAGACTTTTGCTTACTAACCAACAGTTCCTAGGGTGTGTCTATTTAATGTCAGCCCAGTCTAGCCTCTGGGCTGGTGATTGAGATCATTACATCCTGACTTGCTAACATGCTGGACATGCTGCTTTGGAGCTCTTGGTGAAACACTCTTTATTTGAGCTTTTAATCTACTATCTCTGTCTTAGCATGCACTTTTTATTTTCTGGTTTTAGCCATGGTTATGTGGCATGTTTATAGTAGATTTTAATCTGTGTTTGTATAGTCGGTTTTAGGATTTGTACATATTTTCTGCTATGTGTCTGTTCACATTGTGTTTTCTCTTGCATCCGTTCTTATGAAGTTCTGTTTTATATTTCTGTTTTCCTACTTGGCCAGCATCCTTTCCACACTGGTGAGTGTGCCGCTGGCCAGTAGTCTATTAGTATTTATTGTTATGGTTCTCCTTTAGTGGAGTGGAGTGTGCAATTTGTGTGTCCAGTGTGAACAGTGTCCTATGTTAGATCCCTGTTACCGCTCCATGGGGACGCAGTGTCTACTGGAGGTGTTCGGAAGGATTGCTATTCCTGTCTTGTGTTCAGTGTGAACAGTGTTCTATATTATATCCTGTGTATTTAGGCATCCCTGTTACCTGTCCATGGGGACTCAGAAGGTATTGTTATTCCTGCGTCTACTGGAGGTGTTCTGAAGGGATTGCGATTATTCCTGTCTTGTGTTCTGTGTGAACAGTGTTCTATAAATATATCCTGTGTATCTAGGCATCCCTGTTACCTGTCCATGGGGAATCTGTGTCCACAGGAGGTTCTGGGGGATTATGCTATATTTCTGTCTGTTCCTGGAGTCTGTTTAGACTAATCCGATTTCCTGTCTGGTGTTTTGAACTCTATGAGGGACATTTATCAATGTTTGCTTATGTATTCCTTTTTTTAGTAATTTTTTCCTTACTTTTTTTTGCTTATATGTGACTTATTTATCAACTGGTTTCAGCCTGTTGATAATTTTCTTTCACGTAAGCAATTTTTTCCTTTTTTACTTTGGTAGTAGCTTTTTCTGCTCCATGTTTGAGCTGGAGTAAATTTAGTAAATTTTTAACCCTGTTGCGACTTTTTTTGCGCAGTTGCGACTATCGCAGTTAATAAATACCTGACTACCAGTAGTCCATTTTAAAATTATTACTACGTAGTTAATTTTTGGAAAACTTGCTTTTCTCGCTTTCCAGTCAAAATATCGCATGAAAAATCGCGTAGTCGCAGTTGCGACAATTTTGCGACAATTATAGTAAAGAAAACCTGACTAAACCCGTTGATAAATGTCCATATATATGTTTATTAGCTCTTTAGTCAGATCTTTGAAGTTCTGTTCATGACCGCTTATCTATAGTGTCCTCTGTTCATGACCACTGAATCCTCTGTTCATGTCCGCTGATTTAGTGTCTCTTGTGCTGCTCACTTATCTGTGTCCTCTGAACTTAATCTGTTATAGAGTTGTTGTTGCTAAGTTGCTTGCATAGTGACTACCGAATTGTCAACATTTGGCAGCGGGATGACTTCCGACTCTTCACCTTATTGGACCCTCGTTACCTCTACAAAATAGGGGCCTTTTTTACACCCACTGAGAGGGAGGACAAATTGACCTTCTACAGAGGCATCCTATGTAGTCAGTTTGCCGATGCCTATCAACACCATCGTCCATCCTCTCGCAGGTCTGACTCGGGGTGCCCTTTGCGCTCATCTTTCACTGCCATGGCTGCTGGGGAGGGGAGAGGAGGGGTGGCAGGAGCAGTACCAGCTACATCAGCAGCAGCCTGAGTCTACAGTCGCTGATGAGTACCTTTCTTTGCCCGCATAGTGAAGCAACTCATCAGCAGCAGGTAGCCAGGGAGCAGGACCTGAACCAGCAGGTGGTGGCATACCTTGACATGCCCATGCCAACACACCTTGAAGATCCGCTGGACTTCTGGGCAGCCAAACTTGATTTGTGGCCGCAACTAGCGGAGTTTGCCCTGGAAAAGCTGTACTGCCCGGCCAGTAGTGTGCCATCAGAGCTGGTGTTTAGTGCGGCCGGGGCCATAGTCACCAAAGGAGAACTTGTCTGTCCATGAGAATTGTGGAGAGACTGACCTTTATGAAGATGAATCAGGCATGGATCAGCCAGGATTACCACCCACCAATGCCTGATGCATCAGAGTAGATTGACCATGGTGCCACACCAACACTTCACAAATATGGATAGTGCAAGACAGATTTAAGGCGCTGCTCCCCTGTTACAAACATTCCTCTGCATCGGACCTTTTTTCACCCACCTTTGTCAGGTACTGGTATTGCCACCCACCACACCACTCTGTCACCGGGTCACATTAAGGGCTCCTGATGCTTTTGCTGCCACCTCCAGGCTGTCTCATTCTACCACCATATGGTCTCCTCATGCTTCAGCCAACTCCAGGCTGTGTCATTCAGCCACTATATGGTCTCCTCATGCTGCCAACACCTCCACGCTGTGTCATTCATCCACTATATGGTCTCCTCATGCTGCCACAACCTCCATGCTGTGTCATTCAGCCACTATATGGTGTCCTCATGCTGCCAACACCTCCACGCTGTGTCATTCAACCACTATATGGTGTCCTCGTGCTGCCAACACCTCCACGCTGTGTCATTCAGCCACTATATGGTCTCCTAATGCTGCCAACACCTCCACACTGTGTCATTTATCCACTATATGGTCTCCTCATGCTTCCACCACCTATAGGCTGTGTCATTCAGCTACTATATCATTTATTGATGCTGCTGGGCCTTGAACATTATCTAAAAATGTTTATGGTAGCACTAGCCACCATGAATCTTAAATTTAAATTTGAAAATACATCTTTTAACCCCTTAAGGACGCAGGACGTAAATGTACATCCTGGTGAGGTGGTACTTAACGCACCAGGACGTACATTTACGTCCTGTGCATAACCGCGGGCATCGGAGCGATGCCCGTGTCATGCGCGGCTGATCCCGGCTGCTGATCGCAGCCAGGGACCCGCCGGCAATGGCCGACGCCCGCGATCTTGCGGGCGTCCGCCATTAACCCCTCAGGTGCCGGGATCAATACAGATCCCGGCATCTGCGGCAGTGCGAGATTTGAATGAATGATCGGATCGACCGCAGCGCTGCTGCGGGGATCCGATCATTCATAACGCCGCACGGAGGTCCCCTCTCCTTCCTCCGTCCGGCTCCCGGCGTCTCCTGCTCTGATCTGTGATCGAGCAGACCAGAGCAGAAGATCACCGAAAACACTGATCTGTTCTATGTCCTATACATAGAACAGATCAGTATTAGCAATCATGGTATTGCTATGAATAGTCCCCTATGGGGACTATTCAAGTGTAAAAAAAAATGTAAAAAAATGTAAAAGTAAAAGTAAAAAAAAAGGGAAAAATCCCCTCCCCCAATAAAAAAGTAAAACGTCCGTTTTTTCCTATTTGACCCCCAAAAAGCGTAAAAATAATTTTTTATAGACATATTTGGTATCGCCGCGTGCGTAAATGTCCGAACTATTAAAATAAAATGTTAATGATCCCGTACGGTGAATGGCGTGAACAAAAAAAGGAAAAGTCCCAAATTCCTACTTTTTTAATACATTTTATTAAAAAAAATTATAAAAAATGTATTAAAAGTTTTTTATATGCAAATGTAGTATCAAAAAAAAGTACAGATCATGGCGCAAAAAATGAGCCCCCATACCGCCGCTTATACGGAAAAATAAAAAAGTTAGAGGTCATCAAAATAAAGGGATTATAAACGTACTAATTTGGTTAAAAAGTTTGTGATTTTTTTTAAGCGCAACAATAATATAAAAGTATTAAAATAATGGGTATCATTTTAATCGTATTGACCCTCAGAATAAAGAACACACGTCATTTTGACCATAAATTGTACGGCGTGAAAACGAAACCTTCCAAAATTAGCAAAATTGCGCTTTTCGTTTTAATTTCCCCACAAAAATAGTGTTTTTTGGTTGCGCCATACATTTTATAATATATAATGAGTATAAATATATAATATATAATGAGTATTATATAAATATATAATAATAATGAGTTATGTCATTACAAAGGACAACTGGTCGCACAAAAAACAAGCCCTCATACTAGTCTGTGGATGAAAATATAAAAGAGTTATGAATTTTAGAAGGCGAGGAGGAAAAAATGAAAACGTAAAAATGTAATTGTCTGAGTCCTTAAAGCCAAAATGGGCTGAGTCCTTAAGGGGTTAATCTTAGGGATTGTGAGGCCCTATGGTCTCTTTCTGCTGCCGCCAACTCCAGGCTGTGTCATTCAGTAACTATATGGTCTCCTCATGCCGCTGCCACCTCTAGGCTCTGTCATTGTGCCGCCATGTGACTCGTTAGATTGAGTTTTGTGTTCATACAGTATTAGTTCAAAGTAAACGCCGGGACATTAAACTTTGGAATTTAATATAAATCTTAAATTTTTATTAATGAACATCAATGAACCACAACTGTCTAAATGAAACATTCACACTTTCATAGTCAGGGGGGCGCTGAGAGGCAGGGGCTGGAACAGGTGGTATCTCGCCTGGCGGAGGACCGCCAGCTTAATGCTCACCAGAATGGGTAATCAAACAATGAAAATAAATTCAATTTAAATTAAATAAAAATTACATTAAAAATCGGCTACATCCAGACACTCTGCGGCAGTGATTCTAATAGCGATGCCTATAATCTGCATGTCAGTATTATTTCACTACCCCAGCACACTCCATATGCTTGTTAGGACAAAGGAAAATGTTCTATACCCCATAGAGTCTCTCTGTAGGCCAGAAAAAGCAGTTTTTAATAGCGATTCGCTGCAAATAAATTCGGTCAGAAATGAATTTTTTCATAAATCGTCCGAACCAAATTTTTCAGAAATTCGCCCATCTATATCGATCATATTTGGTTCCGGCTTGTTTGCACACCCTCTTTCCTACGGTCTCCCCACTTTGTTTTTGGGGATGTTCAAATGATGGAACTATGCTACATAGTTGGTGGTCATGTCCACATGTAGTTACCTTTTGGAGGGCCATCTTGGACTTAATTTTTCCGACATGAACAAGTCCTTGGCTCTTGACCCTACGGTCTGCCTATTGGGACACAAACCGGAGGGTGTATCTAATGCACTTTTCCGCCTGATACAATTTTTTTTGCTCGCCGCCAGGATCCATATACCTGCTAAGTGGCGGTCACCGCTGGTTTCTGTCTCTTTAGTGATCTCTAAAATGAATACAATTAAAAAATCTGAATGCTATCTGTGAAGATACTATGAAAGATTTAATAAGATCTGGGACCCTTGGACTTCCTCTTCCCATGCGGCTGATATGACTTATTATTTAAGCCTATAATTGATATCTTATATCTCGCTACACTGCTATGACTTACTACCCATTGGACAGGAATTATATGTTTCCTTTCTCCTCCCCCACTCCCCCTATGGCTAACTTTCCACTTTTTTTTTTTTTTGTAAAGCGCAAAGAAAAACGCCAATTCTGCCGCATGGCGTTTTTTGAGTCAAAAAACGCTGCGGCCAGATGTTAGCTGTAAGTCAATGAGAAATCGCAAATTTCGAATTCCACTTTGTGTTTTTTCACTTTGGCGTTTTTTAAATCCTTTTGGCGTTTTTTCACTTTTTCTGCATTTTTTCCCGCTCTTTGGCGTTTTGAAAAAAACACTGTAGTTCCCTCAAACCGGCGTTTTTTGTCAAAATCGTGGCATTTTGCTCCAATAGATGTCTATGGAGTGAGAAAACACCAAGAAAAACGCTATGTGGATTTTAACTTTGGCCTTTTTGCAGGCGGTTTTTAATCTTTTTTGGACTTTAGCGATCCAAAAAAGTGATGTAGATAGCTGTTTTTAATAAAATTTTGTAGGGTACCATTACATTTTTTTTTCAAAAATATACAGTAGTGAAGGAAAAAAATGTATCTAACGAAATGTATATTACTGAAAAAAAAAAAAAAAAACTATTACTTTTTAAACAGGGATCAATTTATGTGTGCGGGGAAATAAATATGTAGCCGACAATTATAAAAATGTATTGTGTGTGTGTGTTATTCAATTTTTTGCTTTATTTTGTACATTTTTTTTTGTTAGCACTACTACTCCCAGCATGGAACACACTGTTCCATGATGGGAGTAGTAGTACCTGTACAAATAGACAGATCGCCCACTGCAATCTTTCTGTATAATATATAGATGCGGCGGCAGCTCTTCTATGGTCCCCTGCCCTGACGTATATATACACATATTCATATTTCCCGCAGAGCTGTGATTGGCTAGATGGTTCCAGCCAATCACAGCTCTCTGTGAGAAATAGGAATATGTGTATATATACGGCCGTGCAGGGGACCATAGAAGAGCGGCCGCTGCATCTATACATTATACAGGAGGATCACATCGGTTGTCAGAAGTGATACCCGCTGTGATCTTTCCATAACTTGATGTAATACTACTCCCAACATGGAGCACACTCTGCCTCATGCTGGGAGCTGTAGTATCTGCATTAATAGACAGATCAAAGCGTGTGTCAGAAGTTACACTTGCTGCGATCTGTCTATTAATACAGGTACTACAACTCCCAGCATGGAGCAGAGTGTACTCCATGTTGGGAGTAGTAGTGCCTGCTTAAGGACACATCACAGTGGATGTTACTACTGACACCCTCTGTGATCGTCCTGTCTATAGCAGAGATGGAGCGACTGTATACATCACTCACATCCCTGCTCTGCACTATACTCCGGGCCGGCCACTCATTCATTCATCTTTCCCTCAGAGCTGTGATTGGCTGCAACCATCCGGCCAATCACAGCTCTGGGTGGGAAATATGAATTTCTGTTGACATCAGTGGCCGGAGTATAGTGCAGAGAGGCGAGCGATGTATAGACCCGCTCGCTTCTCTGCTATATTATGGACGATATATGTCTATAGTACAGGTACTATCACTCCCAGCATGGAACAGTCTGTTCCATGCTGGGAGTAGTAGTACTACATAAAAAATGTTAAACATTTATAAAAAAAAAAAAAAAAAGTGAAACACACACTTTATTAAAAAATAATAAAAATTGGGTTATAAAATATATACATTGCGTTTAATAAAAAAATTTCCATCACTGCTGCATCCATTTTTTTTTTTTTTTGGTACCCAAGAAGTTTTGGGTACCAAAAAAAAAAACGCAAAGGTACAATTTCCACACAAATGAAAAAAACGCCGGAAAAACGCCAGAAAAAACGCAAGAAAAAACGCATGATGACGTCACTTGCACTGGTGATTTTTCAGGCGTTTTTTTAATCCCTAAAAACGCAGTGCAAAAAACCAAGTGGAGACTTAGCCTTTCCGTTTATTATGTATCCCCGCTTCTTGTTATTACTTTGATACTGTTCTTTTCTACCATTGTTTATTGTACCTTGAATGCATTCTTTGCGTACTTTTGACTTTACAGATGCATTTTAATGGCACATTTTTTTCCATAAATGTACAGTTTACACTTATGAGAGGACTATACGCTCCGCCACAAACCTCATAAGGCTACAAAAACAAAGGTGTAGCTTTGGCTGGCCTTTTACAGTAACTAGGCCCAAATTATTTTAACAGGAAAAATATAAAGGACACTACATAGGTATATATACACTTTACAATTATGAGAGGTGGGCAATACGCTCTGCATAAAACTGTATTAGGCTACAAAAACAAGTGTGTAGATTTGGCTGGCCTTTCACAGTAAGTAGGCCCAAATAGTTTGACAGGAAAAAAAAAAGTACACCACCTATGTACGCACAGGTTACACTTATGAGAGGACAATACGCTACGCTACGCAACCTGTATTAGGCACTGAAATCAGGTGACTATGGCGTGCTCGCCTTAACTGGCCCATTAGCTTTAGAGTTGTAGTACACACTAGTGCTGCAGCACAGAGTCGCTGTGTAGTACAGCCCAGTACAGTATTACTATGCACTAACTGCAGTTGACAATGGCTTTTAGTGCTCAACCTAACTGGCACCTTCTAGCTTTAGAGTTGTAGTACACACTAGTGCTGCAGCACAGAGTCGCTGTGTAGTACAGTCCAGTATAGTACAGTCATGGCCATAAATGTTGGCACCCCAGAAATGTTTCAAGAAAATTAAGTATTTCTCACAGAAAATGATTGCAGTAACACATGTTTTGCTATACACATGTTTATTCCCTTTGTGTGTATTGGAACTACACCAAAAAAAGGGAGGAAAAAAAGCAAATTGGACAAAATGTCACCAAACTCCAAAAATGGGCTGGACAAAATTATTGGCACCCTTTCAAAATTGAGGAAAATTAAGATTGTTTCATGCATGTGATGCGCTTTATACTCACCTGGGGCAAGTAACAGGTGTGGGCTATATAAAAATCACACCTTAAAGCAGATGAAAAGGAGAGAAGTTCACTTAGTCTTTGCATTGTGTGTTTGTGTGTGCCACACTAAGCATGGACAACAGAAAGAGGTGAAGAGAACTGTCGGAGGACTTGAGAACCAAAATTGTGGAAAAATGTCAACAATCTCAAGGTTACAAGTCCATCTCCAGAGATCTAGATTTGTCTTTGTCCACAGTGCGCAACATTATCAAGAAGTTTACAACCCATGGCACTGTAGATAATCTCCCTGGGCGTGGACAGAAGAGAAAAACTGATGAAAGGTGTCAATGCAGGATAGTCCGGATGGTGGATAAGCAGCCCCAAACAAGTTCCAAAGATATTCAAGCTGTCCTGCAGGCTCGGGAGCATCAGTGTCAACGTGAACTATCTGTCGACATTGAAATGAAATGAAACGCTATGGAGGAGACCCAGGAGGACCCCACTATGGAGGAGACCCAGGAGGACCCCACTATGGAGGAGACCCAATGAGAACCCCACTGCTGACACAGAGACATAAAAAAGCAAGACTACATTTTGCTAAAAGGAACTTGAGTAACCAAAATCCTTCTGGGAAAACGTGTTGTGGACAGATGAGACCAAGATAGATCTTTTTGGTAAAGCAAATCATTCTACTGTTTACCAAAAACTGAATGAGGCCTACAAAGAAAAGAACACAGTACCTACAGTGACATATGGTGGAGGTCAGTGATGTTTTGGGTTGTTTTGCTGCCTCTGGCACTGGGGGACTTGAATGTGTACAAGACATCATGAAATCTGAGGATTACCAATGGATTTTGGGTCGCACTGTACAGCCCAGTGTCAGAAAGCTGGGTTTGCGACTAAGATCTTGGGGATTCCAGCAGGACAATGACCCCAAACATAACTCAAAAAGCCCCCAGAATTGGATGGCAACAAAGCACTGGAGAGTTCTGAAGTGGCAGCAATGAGTCCAGATCTAAATCCCATTGATCACCTGTGGAGAAATCTTATAATTACTGTTGGGAAAAGGCGCCTTCCAATAAGAGAGACTTGGAGCAGATTGCAAATGAAGAGTGGTCCAACATTCCGGCTGAGAGGTATAAAAAGCTTATTGATGATTATAGGAAGAGTGGTCCAACATTCCGGCTGAGAGGTGTAAGAAGCTTATTAATGTTTATAGGAAGACACTGATTTCACTTATTTTTTTTCCAAAGGGTGTGCAACCAAATATTAAGTTAAGGGCGGACCAATAAGTTAATGTCCAGACCATTTTTGGAGTTTGGTGAGATTATGTCCAATCTTCTTTTTTTCTCTCCCTTTTTTGGTTTAGTTCCAATACAGACAAAGGGAATAAACATGTGTATAGCAAAACATGTGTTACTGCAATCCTTTTCTGTGAGAAATATTGTGAGAAAAATTTCAGGGGTGCCAACATTTACGGCCATGACTGTATTTTTATGCACTAATAGCAGGTGACAAAGGCTTTTAGTGCTCAGCCTAACTAGCCCTATAAGCTTTAAAGTTTCTGTACACCCCATTGAACAGTACAGAGTCGCTGTGTAGTACACCCAAGAGTGTACCTACTTCTCTCTCTCTCTCTCTTTGCTTTTCTGCAGTGATTTGGGCTTGTGGTGAATCACTGCCGTGAAGCTGTTTTTCTATCTCTATCTCTGTCTGCAATAAAATGCTTTCTCTGAAATACAACGCTGGAATGGCTGGCCACAAGATGGTTGCCGATTATAAAGGGTTGTGACATCACAAGGCTGGCTGCTGATAGGCTGCTGATGCTGCATGTGATTCAGGGTCTTCCCACCTACCCACCTTCCCAGAGTTCCTTGCCCCACGTCCTCACATGTGGATCCGCCACTTTAGATGCCCTGGAGCATGGACCGCACTAAATGGAGTTTAATGAAGCGATTCATTTAATCAAATCATGGCGATATTCAAATTTGTTGCGAAGCAAATTTTTCATGAAATTCGTAACGAATTTGGATTTATCACATTCGATTCGCTCATCCCTAGTAGTGGTACATGAATGGGCAAGCATTATTGTGGCTCACCTCCTCCACCGTTGCAGACTTTATTTAGGTGGAAGCAGGGGTTCCCACTCAGGTGGACAGCCTCTTTCTTCTTCCGTTATGAGATGATGGAGTGGATGAGGGGTCCCAGAGGACGTGGTAATACTCTGGATCCAGTAGACCATGAACAGATGGGACCCAGAGTTGTGGGGGCTTACGGTCACCTTGCAAAAACACACAGTGGGCTTAGACGATAGCTGTAGCAATGTCCATACAAAGATAAAGACCCAAAATGCAAAACAAGGAAAGTCTGGAAAATAAATTTCGAAAGTTTTGGAAACGATCTGCATAATCGTGAGTTACTACCCTGCTGGGTCTTTATCTTTGTATGGACATTGCTACAGCTATCGTCTAAGCCCACTGTGTGTTTTTGCACTTTGTCTAAAGGGAGGAGTGGAGCTCCTGGTGGGACACTGCTTTGATTGAGTGAACTTTGCAGAGTATACCTGTGTGTTTGTATAGGCTTAAGGTCCCCACCACCTGAATAGAGGCAGCATCCTCTGCAGGAGCTGCTGTGGATACAGTTGGCACCCACACTTCTGGCCAAACCGTAGTGCAAGGGGACCGTGGCGCTGTAGTTGGGAGGTGTAGCTTTTCCCTTGGCATAGTGGTAGCCTGTTGAATCGCCGGTTCTGGTAACGGAGGCGCCCAGTCGCGGGCTGATTCTTTCTTCTCCGACAAAGAAATCAAGGCTTCCCTCATGTACTTTGGTAGTTGGGGCTCATCCCCGAAGACCTACCGCGGCAGCGGAGGTGACTTAGGCCTCACGGGTGGCTCCAGTTCAGGATCTGGTGTGGCGGCAGACGCCGGTTCAGGACTGGAGCAATAGTACTAACCTCAGAAGTTTCACTTCGGGGTGCCGCCAAGGATCCCCATGAGGGGAAGTGGGGCGAGATCCTCACTGGCAATGGCATCCGGGAGGATGCAGGCAACTATGCATTCAGACATTTGCCGGCTGGCGGAGTCCCCGGTGACTTGTTGGCTTCACTGATGCGGTCCTTCAGGCAGATGGCAAAGGCCGCAAACACTTCGGCAGCCCCTGGCGCCACTTGCTGCGTACTTGCTTGTCTCAATTGCTTACATGGGCTCTCCATTTTGGTGCTCTTTCTCCTCTCATAAGACGAATCTGATGGGTGGAATTGTGGTATCCCGGTACAGGACCTAGTCCTATACCATCCTTAAGTCCCCTCAGCAAGAGTCCCTTGAGTCCATAGGGCTCTCCTGCAGGATTCCCCCCTTGCTCACCTTCTTATTGTTCTATTTAAATGCATTGTATATATTGTGTATTCATTGTCAATATGTATAAAGTTTGTACAAATGTATAAAAGTGTTAGTCATGTGACATACCCAGAGTTCCATGGGCACAGGAACCCCAGGCATTAGCAACCAATGGGCTTTAGTCCAGCCTCCTAGTATATAAGGGCCTGTAGTCTCTCAGTTAGCTCTCTATCCTCTTGTTCCTGCACTCTCTTGTTCCTACACTCTCTTAGTTCCTGCTTCTCATCCTGTACACTAAAGCAGCATCAATTCCTGCACAACTGCATCTAGGCCAAAGCCTAAGGAACAGCAGACACTTTTATAACGTGAGTTACAATTCTCTCTACAAACCCAGAGACTACTACTCAGCTAAGGAATATATTAGTAGCACAGTGGCCTGCCTAAATATCTCAATAACTACAAGTCCAAGCAAGCCTGCGAGGTATCCTGTGTCCCAGTTGCATTATTGTAAAGACTGTTCCCTAAGAATTTCAAGTAAAAGTTCCAGTTTACTCAGAATCCTTGCTGTGGACATTCCTTTCTTACAAACCGTTTTGGGTTGGTTTACGGCGGTTACCATACCGGAATAACCACATCCTGGCGTCATGAACACTAAGGGGTTAACAACATCTTGCCCCCAGGGTCACCACCGAAATTGCACCCAAAAGTGTACAGGACATTGTTGCTGAAATAGTGCTTTGCCGGGGTGCTAGACAAAGTAAGGGGGAGGTGAAGAATATTGTATTGTGGCCATGTGTAAAATTAGGAACGAAGCCATGTTACGTGCTCCTCTACAAAAAGTATCTGAAGGGGTTAAAGAAGAACCAGAGAAGTGCGCCAAAATGTCCCGTGCTGGTCTGCGTCCTGCCTCGGTGTGGACATCATATAGCCATCTCTATGTCAAAGTGGAACTGTTGTTGTCTGCTTATGTTTGCCGGGGGACAGGAAGTCAGTAATGCACCGATGACGTCCTTCCGGCCGGTGGCCATTTTGTTGAAGCCTCATATAAAAGAGACCATGCGGCCCACCCTCTACAGTCCGGAGATGGCAGCAAGGTGTACGGAGATGGCAGAACCCACCGGAGCATGTGAGGAGAGCAGCAAGATGGCGATAGAGCAGAGAAAAGTTGCCACAGCGCAACTTTTCCACAATTTAGCTGACCACTTGCAGCAGTTGTCCCTTGGGGCCAAGGAGGCCTGCGACCTGCCCCCGCTTCCGAAGGACGACGAGTGACCAGCCACCCTGAAAGGGGAATCACCGCAGACTTCAGTGACAGCTTAACCGGGGAGATTTTCCCCTCATCACAGATCCTGGGAATCCTGGGCAGAGATTGCAACCGAGTCGTATGTAAGTATGCTGGCTGAAGACGCATTTTCTATGCCTTCTTCCTCCTCCAGTCCAGACAGGGAACCCTCAATGCAGAAGTTTGTTCCAGTTAGCACACGCCCAAAGTCACCCCATCTTCCTCAATGGGTGTTTGGCGACGAGCCTGCGCTCATCCAGTACATGTGGGATCATGTCCTTCCCCTGCAAGGGAAGTCCCATCCACCAGTCCCCACAGTACAAGCTGAGAGAGCCCGCAGAGAGGATGAAATAGCCGACATTATTGAGAAGCTAAAAGCCCAGCACAGAGAAAGATATGGGCCTAAACGGTTGCCCTATGAAGTTCAAGTAGAGCAGCAGCGGGATACTAAAAGGTTGGAGGCCCTATATATACGGAGGCTGGATTATCCACGAAAGGGTGAGCCACCCTTGGAGCGCTGACATGCCATTGTTGTTATGTTTGACAAAGTACGGAGCTTTGGTACCCTACAGGACTGCTGGCATGGAGGGACCATACTAGTCAACAGAAGGGCCGTTCAGTGGGACTACCTACCTAAAAAATATCACTCCCTAGAGCGAAAGGAGATAGTGGAATACACCCCAGTGAAAAGTCTGTGGGGTGAATGGGCAGCAGCGATAACCAGGCCCAAAAATCCCACTCAAATACCCTTCACATACTTTCCATCAGACAAGTGGGACACAGATCCCTATGGAATTTGGCAGATGAAGTTGTCAGAGGCGGCCTGCAGAGAAGAAATGTTCAAGTACGATGTTCCCATCATGGTGCCTAAGTTCATGAAGAGATCCAATTCAGCGTCTTCTCTAACAGAAAACGTGCCCAGGCCTACTCCTTCTGAGGAGGTGAGGCCTGACCAATGTGCACCAACGCATGTGCCTAGGCCTACTCCATAGGTTATAAGGACTGGACCTATGGGTGGAGGGTTAATTTCCACAAATATTATTTACAATTGATCACTAAGTGATCACTGAAACCCTGGTTTACCACCCACTAATAACTAGAGTACCTAAAACATAACTTTTATATAAGTTAAAAATATAAGTTAAAAACCTAACACACATCACCCTCCCCGACGTTTCACCACAAGCTGCGGCTTTATCAAGGACTAAAGGGTCAATGGCCATTGACCCTTTAGTCCTTGATAAAGCTACAGCTTGTGGTGAAACGTCGGGGAGGGTGATGTGTGTTAGGTTTTAATCACTGGTGGACACTCCAGTACATTGTTGTGGACTGCAACCACAACAAGATAATAATAAAAGCATGCAGTGACGTGCAGTACAAAGGATCAATACTGGCTGGAGATATGTCCATTATATTTTAACTTTTTTTGTTGGCAAGAATAAAAGTTATGTTTTAGGTACTCTAGTTATTAGTGGGTGGTAAACCAGGGTTTCAGTGATCACTCAGTGATCAATTGTAAATAATATTATTGTGGCCGAACCAACCGGCACCTACAGTTGTACCAGTAGCCTCAGCTCCTGAAGTTAATGTTGTGGTCAATGTAAATCCGACCATGGCACAGTCCCGGCTAACCCATGTATCCTGGAACACTACTGTTAACCCGATGAGGGAAACCCAACCTCATGCTCCCCGATATATGTCTCAAAGTAGGAAGCACACCGACAGGCGAGGTTGGGTTCCAGGTTCATCAGTTTCTGCAACAATTCAAGCCAAGTGCCTGGCAGGACTATGCCAAGAGTTCTATGATTTAGCAATGCAACCACCTTCATAAGTTTGTTCCCGGCTCTGGCCGAGAGACTCCTTGCTTCAGGAGATCGCATTAGGTTTTGTGCCCGGCTATAGCCGTGTTCCTAACAAAAGACTCCTTAATGTAGGTGGACTGTAGAGCCTTTCATGCATGTTATTGTAAATGTGATAATAGTAATATATTGTCACGATGCCGGCTGGCAGGTAGTGGATCCTCTGTGCCAGAGAGGGATGGCGAGGACCGCGCTAGTGGACCGGTTCTAAGCCACTACAGGTTTTCACCAGAGCCCGCCGCAAAGCGGGATGGTCTTGCTGCGGCGGTAGTGACCAGGTCGTATCCACTAGCAACGGCTCACCTCTCTGACTGCTGAAGATAGGCGAGGTACAAGGGAGTAGGCAGAAGCAAAGTCGGACGTAGCAGAAGGTCGGGGGCAGGCGGCAAGGTTCGTAGTCAGGGGAGATAGCAGAAGTTCTGGTACACAGGCTTTAAACACACAAAACGCTTTCACTAGGCACAAGGGCAACAAGATCCGGCAAGGGAGTGCAAGGGAGGAGACCAGATATAGCCAGGGAGCAGGTGGGAGCCAATTAAGCTAATTGGGCCAGGCACCAATCATTGGTGCACTGGCCCTTTAAGTCTCAGGGAGCTGGCGCGCGCGCGCCCTAGAGAGCGGAGCCGCGCGCGCCAGCACATGACAGCAGGGGACGGGAACGGGTAAGTGACCTGGGATGCGATTCGCGAGCGGGCGCGTCCCGCTGTGCGAATCGCATCCCCAACGGCCATGACAGAGCAGCGCTCCCGGTCAGCGGGACTGACCGGGGAGCTGCAGGGAGAAAGACGCCGTAAGCGCTCCGGGGAGGAGCGGGGGCCCGGAGCGCTAGGCGTAACAGTACCCCCCCCCTTAGGTCTCCCCTTCTCTTTGTCCGGTAACTGCCTCCCCTGGGATGAGGACACCGGGAAAGGATGGAGGGATTCCTCAACGGCAGGCAGAACAGCAGGAGTAGGAATGGGGAGAGAGGGCAGAGGGCGAGACCTGGCACGGGGCAGTGTGACACCAGGACGAGGGCCATGAGGGGACACAGAGGCTTGCCTGATGGGACTGGGAGGGGGGGAGAGGCATTTCCTGTGGCAGGCAGAGTCCTTAATGACCTTAGGGGGACCGGATACAGGAGGAACCACAGGGTCACGGCAGGGAGCACTGGGAACCGGTTGAAGGCAGTCCTTGGAACAAGAGGGACCCCAACTCTTGATCTCCCCAGTGGACCAATCCAGGGTTGGGGAATGGTGTTGAAGCCAGGGTAGTCCAAGGAGAACTTCAGAAGTGCAATTAGGAAGGACAAAAAATACAATTTCCTCGTGATGAGGTCCGATGCACATTAGGAGGGGCTCCGTGCGGTAACGCACGGTGCAATCCAACCTGGCTCCGTTGACCGCGGAAATGTGGAGTGGCTTGACAAGACGGGTCACCGGAATGCGGAATTTATTCACTAAGGACTCCCGAATAAAATTCCCAGAAGCTCCAGAGTCCAGGCAGGCCACGGCTGAGAGGGGAGAGCTGGCTGAAGTAGAAATCCGAACAAGCACCGTGAGACGTGGAGAAGCCGACTTAGCATCAAGAGACGCCACACCCACGAGAGCTGGGTGCGAGCGTGCGTTTCCCAGACGTGGAGGACGGATTGGGCAATCCACCAAAAAATGTTCAGTACTGGCACAGTACAGACAAAGATTCTCTTCCTTACGGCGATTCCTCTCTTCCAGGGTCAGGCGAGACCGATCCACTTGCATGGCCTCCTCGGCGGGAGGCCTAGGCGCAGATTGCAGTGGAGACTGTGGGAGAGGTGTCCAGAGATCTAAGTCTTTTTCCTGGCGGAGCTCTTGATGCCTCTCAGAAAAACGCATGTCAATGCGAGTGGCTAGATGAATGAGTTCATGCAGGTTAGCAGGAGTCTCTCGTGCGGCCAGAACATCTTTAATGTTGCTGGATAGGCCTTTTTTAAAGGTCGCGCAGAGAGCCTCATTATTCCAGGATAGTTCAGAAGCAAGAGTACGGAATTGTATGGCGTACTCGCCAACGGAGGAATTACCCTGGACCAGGTTCAGCAGGGCAGTCTCAGCAGAAGAGGCTCGGGCAGGTTCCTCAAAGACACTTCGAATTTCCGAGAAGAAGGAGTGTACAGAGGCAGTGACGGGGTCATTGCGGTCCCAGAGCGGTGTGGCCCATGACAGGGCTTTTCCAGACAGAAGGCTGACTACGAAAGCCACCTTAGACCTTTCAGTAGGAAACTGGTCCGACATCATCTCCAAGTGCAGGGAACATTGCGAAAGAAAGCCACGGCAAAACTTAGAGTCCCCATTAAATTTGTCCGGCAAGGACAGGCGGAGGCTAGGAGTGGCCACTCGCTGCGGAAGGGGTGCAGGAGCTGGCGGAGGAGATGGTTGTTGCTGCTGTAGCTGTGACTGTACTTGCTGTAGTTGTGACTGGAGTTGCTGTGTCATGGTGGTCAAGTACGACAGCTGGTGATCTTGTTGGGCGATCTGACGAGCTTGCTGGGCGACCAGCGTAGGGAGGTCAGCGACAGCTGGCAGAGGAACTTCAGCGGGATCCATGGCCGGATCTACTGTCACGATGCCGGCTGGCAGGTAGTGGATCCTCTGTGCCAGAGAGGGATGGCGAGGACCGCGCTAGTGGACCGGTTCTAAGCCACTACAGGTTTTCACCAGAGCCCGCCGCAAAGCGGGATGGTCTTGCTGCGGCGGTAGTGACCAGGTCGTATCCACTAGCAACGGCTCACCTCTCTGACTGCTGAAGATAGGCGAGGTACAAGGGAGTAGGCAGAAGCAAAGTCGGACGTAGCAGAAGGTCGGGGGCAGGCGGCAAGGTTCGTAGTCAGGGGAGATAGCAGAAGTTCTGGTACACAGGCTTTAAACACACAAAACGCTTTCACTAGGCACAAGGGCAACAAGATCCGGCAAGGGAGTGCAAGGGAGGAGACCAGATATAGCCAGGGAGCAGGTGGGAGCCAATTAAGCTAATTGGGCCAGGCACCAATCATTGGTGCACTGGCCCTTTAAGTCTCAGGGAGCTGGCGCGCGCGCGCCCTAGAGAGCGGAGCCGCGCGCGCCAGCACATGACAGCAGGGGACGGGAACGGGTAAGTGACCTGGGATGCGATTCGCGAGCGGGCGCGTCCCGCTGTGCGAATCGCATCCCCAACGGCCATGACAGAGCAGCGCTCCCGGTCAGCGGGACTGACCGGGGAGCTGCAGGGAGAAAGACGCCGTGAGCGCTCCGGGGAGGAGCGGGGGCCCGGAGCGCTAGGCGTAACATATATTTTGTGCACCCTTGCACTCTAACTATCAGGTAAATGTAACCTGACTGTCTCAATTGTTCTGCTGCTGGTATGTAGCTTTTGTGTCTCTAAACAAATAAAAGTTATGTTTACCAAAAATGTAAAAATGTAAATGGTTTACTGTACAGAAGTATAAAATTCCTGTACAGAAGTATAAAATTATATAAAGGTGTTATAGTGTTTCTACTTAGGTGCTGTCCCAGCTCCACTGGGAGAAACAAGAAAAGCTACCTTCCCACTAATGCCAAATACCAGTTAGATACCAAGACTGACTTCATTCATGCACATAAAATTCAGTACACCTAAAAACGTCATTAGTGAACATCTACAAGTTTAATGCACACAATTCACTAAAATTCGTATATCTATCTCACATGCACAAAAAATAAATGAGTATTTAGGACTGTAACCTGTTCTATACCAGTCCATACCACTGTTATGCACAAAATGTACTAATGTGTTCTTTTCTCTCCACGTGTTCAGTACGCTTTTGTGGCCAGAAAGCATTCCTGTGGCTAACTAAAAATGCACATATTCAGTAAAGGTAACAGTATGTGTAAATATTATCTAAATAAAGTGTTCTAGGGGTTAGTGTGTAGTACCGATAGACCCTAGCAGTCAAAAGCCTCAGGCAACCCAATCCGCGACCAGTGTATAACAAAGGAAATAATGAGTGGTATAATATTAACTACATATGAACTAAATTTTTTTTTATAATATGTAACAGTGAGATAATGTCAAGTATGTAGTAGCATTGTAGTAATTATACATACCATATATAGAAGTCAAATGTCAATAAAATTGTCATTCATAGTCAAATGTCAAATATCAGTCATAGTATAATGTCAGTAAAATTGTTAGCTATAGTCAGATGTGATAGCTATTCATAATTCATAATCAAAAAAAATAAAAAATATGCCTATACTAAAGAAAAAGGTATTGAGATAAAATATAACATATTGGTCATGTTGTTGAAGAATCTAATTATTTAGTGATTCTTAAGAAAAGTCTATTCCTTCTCATCCTGTTCCATCCTGTTTGCAAAAGTTATAGAGCATGTATGGACATTCTCAAATTCACAGAGACTCTATATTTTTCATAATTATTCTACTGTTCTTCAGTCTGAAATGGGACATTGTGATTAAATGCTTCAGGACTGCATCCAGCCCCATGGCCACTTTGCTCCTCTCCCTAAGGGGACAGACATCAAGGGCGATTCTCATTAAGTAAGGGGGTTTGAGGTGTCCCGGTACAGGACCTAGTCCTCTACCATCCTTAAAGAGGTATTCCAGGAAAAAAAAAATTTTTTTAGGCTCTAGAAAGTTAAACAGATATGTAAATTATTAAACAGTAACCAACCCCTCAAGACTAGTGTCAGTTGCCCGATACATAAATGAATAATTGTATATAATGAGAAACTGGATTGTGTTTCAATCATAAGAGACAAATCATTAAAAATCTTTTTTTATTTAAAATATAATATATATTAAATGCAATTTGACCTCGTAGCACAGGGCCCTTGTGCCGAGGAAAAAAAGTATAAAGCCTAAATTATAACGATATAAGAACATACAGCGATAACTAACACTGGTAGATTAATATGAAATTGATGTAACTTTCAATAATCCGGCAACTGATAGTCCAGAAATAGTCTAAAGTCCCGCAAATGGTAGGGATTCCGATATCGGAGTCCCTACCATTTGCAGGACATTAGACCTACAGAACACACAAAATATCTGGCTACATAGAAACCTTATGGGGGAGATTTATCAAAATTTACAAGTTGCTGAGTTGCCCAATCAGATCGCTTCTTTAATTTTTAACAAAGCCTCTGCAAAATGAATGAAGGGATCTGATTGGTTGCTATGGGCTGCTGGGCAACTCCCTATGTGTAACAACCATGAAGTTTGTATTCCTTCTACTACCACAACTATTACTGCTGTTTTTACAGCCACTGTTTATCGCTAACAGCATTATCATTACCACCACCAATATGCACTATTGTTACTACCATTATCTATACTGTTACTACTATCTCTGCTGCAGTCGCTGAAGTTTTTGTTTAGATTTTCATTTTATTCCAGGAAGTAATATAAACCTCAATATCATCTCATCTCTAGTGAACACTACTCTCCTAGAGCCGGCGGATAAGGAAAAGGAGATAAGCGGCGGCAATTGTGAGGATTAATCCGGCCTGTTCTTCAATGATACTTTATTATGAGCCTCGGCCTCTCCACCCGGGATCAATGTATCATAGATCAATATATTAATAGATTAAACGCTACAAAGTGACATATTTTACTTTTTTTTTTATATCAACTAAAATCTTTTTCTATCAAGAAGTTTGAATGGTTCAGATTTAATAAGTTCAAAATCTGTGATAAAGTATTCATGAAAATGAGCGGCAATATCACACACAGCCTGAGCAAAAAGTGGCGCTGTTTCTGAGTGAAGCAATTTTGCCACATTTGTCTTCTGATTTTATATTGAAAAAGAAAATGGTCCAAGTAAATAATTTTCTTCTGACATTTCTAAAACTCTGGGATACTTTAACCCCTTAAGGACCAATGCAAATAAACCTGTATGCCCCTGAAAGACCAGGCCTGTTTTTTCAAATCGGGGATGTCTGTATTTATTAGAGAATAACTCTGGTAACGTTTTGCCAATCACGATAATTCTGACATTGTTTTTTTTTTCACAAGTTGTCCTTCATGTACATAGTAAAAGTTGCCGATATCATTTGTAGTTTTTTTTTACAATGCAAAAAATCATGAAATTTTGACAAAAAATTAAGATTTTTTTGCTATTTTAACACTAATTGGTTGCATATATTTATACTTACTGACCAAATAGTTTATGAAACTTATACTTTCAGATGTCTACTTTATTTTGACGTCATTTTTTAGTTTTTAATTAACATTTTAAATTAGTTAGAACCCTAACAATTTATCTTGAAATTTTGAAAATTTTGAAAATTTGAAAAGTACATCTTTTTTTATGTGCTATGCAAGGTTTGCAGAAATTAAAAGGTAGTAGAACACCCCCCCCCCAAATGACCCCATTTTGAAAACTAGACCCCTCAAGGTATTCGCTAGGGGGTACAGTGAGTATTTTAACACCATAGTTTTTTGGCAGGAATTATTACAAAGTCAGTGTTAAAAATTCGAAAATTGTAATTTTTCACAAATGCATCATTTGGGGGGCATATTTTTTGTACATCACTTCTGATATTGAAAGAAATGCTCCTATATTTTATTTAGCTGCTTGTCCCATGTTCGGAAATACCCCCGCTTTGGCCATATATGGTTCCTTGGCCGCGTGGTAGGACTCAGAAGGAGAGGAGCGCCATTTGGCTTTCAGGGCAGAACAGTACCCCCACCCCACAAGTGACCCCTTTTATATACCGCACCCCTACAAGTTATTGGCTGGACCAGGGACCTCTCTGATTGGTCCTTGGTCGGCTGGCAGTATAACGCGTCTGTCTGTGACAGTTAAGGCTCCTGATGGATATATCCGCCATGTTGTGGGAATAAGCACCCGCTCATGGTGAATATATCCATTACTGCTGCGGCTGGGTAGCTCAGTGTGTCCGCTCATGACTGCTGGCGGAAAATACGCCGTTATGAGTGGACGCACAAAGCTACCCAGCCGCAGCAGCAAGCTCATTACCGTGACTGATGCATAATGTGTAGGATCACGTGGCGGACATCCGCAGCATTTTACATGCTGCGGATGTCCGCCAAAGTGATCCTACACATTATGCTTTTTTTTTTTATTAGATTCATTTAATAAATGTATTTTTAATCTATATATATATATATATATTTTTACACTTTTATTACATTTTTATTTATTTTTACACTTTTATTTTATTTATTTATTTATTTTTACACTTTTTAATGCTTTGGAATACTTAGTATTCCAAAGCATTGCAGTTATATGCTGCCTGCCAGTTTTCACTAGCAGGCAGCATATTTCACTAGCAGGCAATACCCAGGGCAGACCTGGGGGTCTTTGTAGGACCCCCGGCTGCCCAGGTATGCAGCAGCACCCTTCGATGCTCCGGGGTGCTGCAGGAGAGACAGAGGGAGCCCCCTCCCTCTGTCAGAACTCCTTACAGCACGCGGTCACTTCTGACCGCGGCTGTAGGGGTTAAACTGTCGGGAGTGAGGTGAACTTCACTCCCGGCAGTGCGGCCACACACAGCACCCCGCGATCGCGCTGCAGGGTGCTGCAGGAGAGACAGAGGGAGCCTCCTCCCTCTGTCAGAACTCCTTACAGCGCGCGGTCACTTCTGACCGCGGCTGTAAGGGTTAAACTGCCGGGAGTGAAGTGAACTTCACTCCCGGCAGTGTGGCAGGCCCCGGCCAGCCGCGTATTACACGCAGCACCCCGCGATCGCGATGCGGGGTGCTGCAGAGGAGACAGAGGGAGCTCCCTCTGTCATAACACTTACAGCCCGCGGTCACTTCCGACCGCGGCTGTAAGGGTTAAAACTGCCGGGACCGAAGTTTACTTCAGTCCTGGCAGTGCAGCAGGGTCCCGGCTGTGTGTTACAGCCGAGTCCCTGCCGCGATCTCGTGGGTGCACTGGGCAGCACCCACGAGAAGAATGGACGAGTATAGACGTCCAGGTGCCGGAACGCCCGCCAACCTGGACGTCTATACTCGTCCATGGTCGTTATCGGGTTAAGAGAATGTTTCACCTAGATTTTTCTTCTAATGATTAGAGCCAGATACTCCAACATGTTCCTTTCTTCTAATATGTTTCTATTGTATATTTTTTGCACATTATTATGGGGGCAGCCATTTTGTCTGAGCTGTATCAACAGCAAGTAGAAAAATGCTTTACAGCACCCATGGATATACGTGACAATAGACAGGAGCAGTCACATTCATGAATGAGGAAGGTGTCTGAGCGTGCTCTGTGACCTTTACAGACGTCATTCTACAGGGAGGGGAATGCTGAGCTCCTATTGTTTTCTCTATCTACAGGAGGGGAGGCCGATCTCCAATTGTCTTCTCTATTTACAGGGGAGGGGTGCTGAGCTCCTATTGCCTTCTCTATTTACAGGGAAGGGGAGGCTGAGCTCCTATTGTCTTCTGTTTCTACTGGTGTCATCTCTCACTGTAATGTTATACATATCACTTTCCAGCAGCCTCCTCCTTCTTCTCAGCAGACAGGACAGGAAGTCTCATCTTAGTTTTAGCCTAGTGCCAGAGCAAACTACAAGATTTTGGGATTATTTTATAATATAGATAGTAAAATGGAAAATTAGAAAAACATGTGCAAAAAATAGAATCTCATTTTCTGATGACACATTTCCATTAAATAGTTTACACCAACTTCTCTGGAGCTTTAGGTACTGGAGGGGTCACTGTCCACATCCTTGATGGTGTAGGTAGTTTGCCTCTAGTACATAGAACCCCCTAGAGGTAGTTTTACCTATTTAGGTTGGACCCCCTGTAGATAGTTAACCCCCAGTAGGCAGTACTCTCCAGTGGCATTGCTAGGGTTGGTGTCACCCTGTGCAGTAGAAAATGGTGTCACCCCATACACCCTCCCCCAAAGTAAGTTTTTAGCCTGTTGTGACAGACACCACTGGTGTAGCGCATTGTGAAAAATTCCAGTATAATAATCAAATATACCAATTGCCACAGAATGGGAAAGTGCTAAAGAAGTTTTCTCCAGGTGACGTCTTCTCTATAGTGAGGAGAATACACAAGGATATCAGTAATTACAGGTGACATCTTCTCTATAATGAGGAGAATACACAATGATATCAGTGACTACAGGTGACGTCTTCTCTATAGTGAGGAGAATACACAATGATATCAGTGACTACAGGTGATGTCTTCTCTATAGTGCGCAGAATACACAATGATATCAGTGACTACAGGTGACGTCTTCTCTATAGTGAGGAGAATACACAATGATATCAGTGATTACAGGTGACGTCTTCTCTATAGTGAGGAGAATACACAAGGATATCAGTGATTACAGGTGACGTCTTCTCTATAGTGAGGAGAATACACAGTGATATCAGTGACTACAGGAGACTTCTTCTCTATAGTGAGGAGAATACACAATGATATCAGTGATTACAGGTGATGTCTTCTCTATAGTGAGGAGAATACACAATGATATCAGTGATTATAGGTGACGTCTTCTCTATAGTGAGGAGAATACACAATGATATCAGTGATTACAGGTGACATCTTCTCTATAGTGAGGAGAATACACAATAATATCAGTGACTTCAGGTGATGTCTTCTCTATAGTGAGGAGAATACACAATGATATCAGTGATTACAGGTGACGTCTTCTCTATAATGAGGAGAATACACAACGATATCAGCGACTACAGGTAATGTCTTCTCTATAGTGAGGAAAATACACAATGATATCAGTGATTACAGGTGACGTCTTCTCTATAGTGAGGAGAATACACAATGATATCAGTGATTACAGGTGACGTCTTCTCTATAAAAAAGCAATCAGAAAGTCCCAGCAAAACAAAAATGGTACTGATAAAAACTACAGACCACAGTGCAAAAAAATGAGAACTCATATAGCCCCGTAAATGAAAAAAAAAAAAGTTATAGGGGTCAGAAGATGACAATTTTAATTATACTAATTTTGGTGCACACAGTTATAATTTTGTTAAAGTAGTAAAATAAACAAAAACCTATATAAATAGGGTATTCCTGTAACCGTATCGAATAAAGATAATGGTCCTGTTACGCCTAGCGCTCCGGGTCCCCGCTCCTCCCCGGAGCGCTTACGGCGTCCCTCTCTCCGCAGCGCCCCGGTCGGTCCCGCTGACCGGGAGCGCTGCACTGTCATGGCCGTCCGGGATGCGATTCGCACAGCGGGACGCGCCCGCTCGCGAATCGCATCCCAGGTCACTTACCCGTTCCCGTCCCCTGCTGTCATGTGCTGGCGCGCGCGGCTCCGCTCTCTAGGGCGCGCGCGCGCCAGCTCCCTGAGACTTAAAGGGCCAGTGCACCAATAATTGGTGCCTGGCCCAATTAGCTTGATTGGCTTCCACCTGCTCCCAGACTATATCTGTTCTCTGTCCCTGCACTTCCCGGCCGGATCTTGTTGCCCTTGTGCCTAGTGAAAGCGTTCCCTTGTTTGTTCCTAGCCTGTGTTCCAGACCTCCTGCCGTTGCCCCTGACTACGATCCTTGCTGCCCCGACCTTCTGCTACGTCCGACCTTGCTTCTGTCTACTCCCTTGTACCGCGCCTATCTTCAGCAGTCAGAGAGGTTGAGCCGTTGCTAGTGGATACGACCTGGTCACTACCGCCGCAGCAAGACCATCCCGCTTTGCGGCGGGCTCTGGTGAAAACCAGTAGTGACTTAGAACCGGTCCACTAGCACGGTCCACGCCAATCCCTCTCTGGCACAGAGGATCCACCTCCTGCCAGCCGGCATCGTGTCAGTAGATCCGGCCATGGATTCCGCTGAGGTGCCGCTGTCTAGTCTTGCCGACATTTCCACGATGATCACCCAACAAAATCACCAGCTGGCATACTTGTCCTCCGTGACACAGCAACTGAAGTCACAGTTACAGCAGATGCTGTCTCTGACACAGCAGCGGCAACTACAACAACCATCTCCTCCGCCGGCTCCTGCAACTCCTCCGCAGCGTCCGGCCGCTCCTAACCCCTGCTTGTCCCTGCCGGACAAATTTGATGGGGACTCTAGACTCTGCCGTGGTCTCCTTTCTGGAAAGGCCTTGTCTTGGGCCACACCGCTCTGCGACCACAATGATCCTGCCACAGTCACAGTCCAGTCCTTCTTCGTTGAGGTCCGTAGTGTCTTCGAGGAGCCTGCCCGAGCTTCTTCTGCCGAGACTGCCCTGCTGAACCTGGCCCAGGGTGTTTCTTCCGTTGGCGAGTACGCCATTCAGTTCTGTGCTCTTACTTCCGAAGTTCTCCTTGGACTACCCTGGCTTCAACACCATTCCCCAACCCTGGATTGGTCCACAGGGGAGATCAAGAGCTGGGGTACCTCTTGTTTCAAGAACTGCCTTAAACCGGTTCCCAGTACTCCCTGCCGTGTCCCTGTGGTTCCCCCTGTATCCGGTCTCCCTAAGGTCTTTATGGACTCTGCCTGCCATAGGAAGTGCCTCTCCCCCCCTCCCAGTCCAGTCAGGCAAGCCTCGGTGCCTCCTCATGGCCCCCGTCCTGGTGTCACACTGCCCCGTGCCAGGTCTCGCCCTCTGCCCTCCCTCCCCATTCCCACTCCTGCTGTACTGCCTGCCGTTGAGGAATCCCTCCCTTCTTTCCCGGTGTCCTCATCCCAGGGGAGGCAGTCACCGGACAAAAAGAAGGGGAGACCTAAGGGGGGGGGGTACTGTTACGCCTAGCGCTCCGGGTCCCCGCTCCTCCCCGGAGCGCTTACGGCGTCCCTCTCTCCGCAGCGCCCCGGTCGGTCCCGCTGACCGGGAGCGCTGCACTGTCATGGCCGTCGGGGATGCGATTCGCACAGCGGGACGCGCCCGCTCGCGAATCGCATCCCAGGTCACTTACCCGTTCCCGTCCCCTGCTGTCATGTGCTGGCGCGCGCGGCTCCGCTCTCTAGGGCGCGCGCGCGCCAGCTCCCTGAGACTTAAAGGGCCAGTGCACCAATGATTGGTGCCTGGCCCAATTAGCTTGATTGGCTTCCACCTGCTCCCAGACTATATCTGTTCTCTGTCCCTGCACTTCCCGGCCGGATCTTGTTGCCCTTGTGCCTAGTGAAAGCGTTCCCTTGTTTGTTCCTAGCCTGTGTTCCAGACCTCCTGCCGTTGCCCCTGACTACGATCCTTGCTGCCTGCCCCGACCTTCTGCTACGTCCGACCTTGCTTCTGTCTACTCCCTTGTACCGCGCCTATCTTCAGCAGTCAGAGAGGTTGAGCCGTTGCTAGTGGATACGACCTGGTCACTACCGCCGCAGCAAGACCATCCCGCTTTGCGGCGGGCTCTGGTGAAAACCAGTAGTGACTTAGAACCGGTCCACTAGCACGGTCCACGCCAATCCCTCTCTGGCACAGAGGATCCACCTCCTGCCAGCCGGCATCGTGTCAGGCCCTTATTTACTAAGAGTGGAGTGTAGGTTTCTTTGTGGGTTTTAATTCCCTACAATTTATTTTCCACGGTATTTACTAAGGTTTCCCTACATTTTCCACTTTCCCTACATTTTGCTTTTTTTTACACCTGCTCTGATCTGTCGGGTTTTCCTCAGCTCAAATCCATCACATTTTATGTTGAAACCTTAGTAACTATGTTGGGTTTTTGTGAAAATGTCGGGAACACGCCCCTTTTTGGAGACCTCTTCCCCTTTTCCGGGTGGCCACGCCCCTTTTTCGGGTTTTCTTAGCAAAATGGAGAGTTAGTCGGAGTTTTTTCAATTCAGGCGCAAATAATGGCGCAAAATCTGGCGCAGACAGAATTTCTGGCGCAATACAACAGAATCTGGTGCACAACCTGACAAAACTTGTCGGGTTTGTAAAAGTAAATGAGGGCCTATGTGTATTTTTTACTGAAAAGTGCACTGCATAGAAACGGAATTCCTAAAAATTTTGAAAATTCCGTTTTTATTTTCACTACACCCCACAAATATTTTTTTCGTTTTGCCGCAAACTATGTTATAAAATCAGTGATGTCATTACAAAGTACAATTGATGACGCAAAAAAACAAGCCCTTTTATGGGTCGGTAGGTACAAAATTGAACGCATTATGATTTTTAGAAGGGGAGGAGGAAATAAAGAAAGTGCAGAAACGAAGATTGTTTTGAGTCCTTAAGGTGAAAATGGGCTGAGTCCTTAAGGGGTTAAAGGCCAGGGGTCTACGATAATTTAATCCCTAGGAGGTACTAGGTCACCTATATTGGCATAAAGCCGGACGTTCCCCACCTCTGGTCTCGGGTATTGGAATGCTGGATGGAAATACCTCTGGTACTGATTATAAGGTTAGCCTGCCAGTAAATATAGGGGCACTAAGATACTGTTTGTATGGGTGTCCTGGCACTGTTCATAGACATTGGCTGATTATTGATAAGACCACATATATTGCTTAGATTATAATAACATATGGGCAGGAAAGCTTCCATGCAAATTAGAACCAAACCTAAACAAAGGGAATTTTTAGTTCTTTGTTTCAGAGCAGTTTTAAAGTAAAATCCTCATTTCGGGTTTATTTTAGTCCTTTTACGCCTCATCTGAATGCAGGTCTCTCTCATTCATAGACACGGTAAAATAGTAAATTATTCTTGCCAGTTCAAGTAGTCGCCATTGAATAAGTGACTCAATTTTGAAACACTAATTGACATTCTAGTCCACTTGAGTGACCTCCGAGTCAGCGGTTTACAATAAGGTAACTGCACTTCACTTCAGGCAAGGGAGGAAAATGGAGACATTTATGAACCAAATCATTTTTTAAGGTGAAACTAACATAAAATACTAAAATGAATAATAATAATAACAGCAACAATAAATAATAATTATACTATATATAATAACCCCTTAAGGACGCAGGGTTTTTCAGTTTTTGCATTTTAATTTTTCCCTTACCCCCTTCTAAAAATCATAACGCTTTCAATTGTGCACATAAAATTCCATTTGATGGCTTATTTTTTTGCGCCACCAATTTTACTTTGCAGTGACATTAGTCATTTTACCCAAAAAATCCACGGCGAAACGGCAAAAAAATTTAATTGTGCGACAAAACTTTTGGGGCTTCCGTTTCTACACAGTGCATTCGGTAAAAATGACATGTTCTCTTTATTGTGCAGGTCCATACGGTTAAAATGATCCCTACTTATATCGGTTGGATATTGTCTTACTTCGGAAAAAAATCATAACTACATGCAGGAAAATTTATACGTGAAAAATTCTCAACTTCTAACCCCTATAACTTTTACATTTTTCCGTTTACAGGCCGGTATGAGGACTCATTTATTGCGCCGTCTTCTGAAGTTTTTATCGGTACTATTTTTTTATTGATCAGACTTTTTGATCGCTTTTATAAATTTTTTCATGATATAAAAAGTGACCCAAAATACGCTATTTTGGACTTTGGAATTTTTTTGCGCATACGCCATTGACCGTGCAGTTTAATTAATTATATCTTTTTATAGGTCGGACATTTCTGCACGCGACGATACCACATATGTTTATTTTTGTTTACACAGTTTTTTTTTTATGGGAAAAGGTGGGTGATTCAGACTTTTATTAGGGAAGGGGTTAAATGACCTTTGTTAACTTTTTGTTTTCCCTTTTTTTTTGCAGTGTTATATATAGGAGACTATAACACTGCACACACTGATCTTTTACCCTGATCCCTGCAAAGCCATTTCTTTGCATGGACCAGCGAGATAGGGGCTTGATTGCTCAAGCCTGTTGCTCAGGTTTGGAGCAATCAAATGCCGATCGGACACAACGGAGCAAGGTAACTGGGTCTCCGCTCGCCTCCTAGCTGATTGGGAAATCGTGATTTTATCGTTGTAATCCCGATCAGCCCGACTAAGCTGCCAGGAAGCGTTTACTTTCATTTTTAGACGTGGCGATAAACTTTGATCGCCGCGTCTGAAGGGTTAATAGCGCGCGGCACAACGATCGGTGCCGCACGCTATTAGCCCGGGGTCCCGGCTACCATTAGCAGCTGGGACCAACCCGGTGTGATGACCCCGTTTTAAACACCGGGTGAGGGGTGTACAGGTGCGCCCTTCGTCCTGAAGGAGATAACAACAACAACAAATAATATTGCTACTATTAATAATAATAATAATAATAATAATAATAAAAATAATTTGATGAGCAAATCGAATCTGACGAATCCAAATCCGTAACGAATTTCAGTAAAGATTTGATTGGCAACGAATGCGAATATCAGCGCGATTCAATCACGCAAATTGCTTCATTAAACTCCATTTACTGCGGTGCAGGAACCAGGGCATCTAAAATGGCATGGGGCAAGGAATCCTGGGAAGGTGGGAAAAAAATCGGCAAGATGACCCTGAATCACATGCAGAATGCAGCCTGTCAACAGCCAGCCCCCCCTGTGATGTCACAGTCCTATGTAATCGTCAGCCATATTGCGGCCAATCACTTCAGCCTTTCATAATGAACAAAAGAAATTCACACACACTGTTTAACTGCAACAATTTCTTCCTTTTATATATGGATTCTTTCCAAAATTATAACACGATACAGGAAGGCAGAAATAATTATAATCACCCAATGTGGATAGAGCAAAGTCCGCACGATGTGTCTTGGAGTAATAGCCGCCTTCTTTATAACTTCATGTGCAGTGTTCACTGCTGGATACTCCGACCATCTCCCTTCACACGAAGGACAGGGGAAACAAGTTGCTACGTTTCAGAGGCTGCGCCTCCTTCCTCAAGCATAGTGCACGTTTCCCATCACATAACATACATAGTATCAAACTCTCGCGAGATTTTAATTCTACAAAAATACAAAAGTACAAAAATATATACACATATTTTTAAAAACAATGTACATTAATATCTAGAAAGATACCCTACAGAAACACGTTAAAATTACAATATTCATTAATCCCATGGGGTTGCAATGTGCACAACTTTTGAATCCATCGCACCTCACTTCTCAGTAACCTCATCTTGATTTGTTCTTTATTATCACCTTCAATATTCTCCAGTATTTGCCATCTTAGTTCATTAATACTATGCCCTCTCTCAACAAAGTGCCTTGCCACGCTCGTCTCATATAGTGGCTGAATGACACAGTGTGGAGGTGTTGGCAGCATGAGGACACCATATAGTGACTGAATGACACAGCCTGGAGGTGTTGGCAGCATGAGGAGACCATATAGTGGCTAAATGACACAGTGTGGAGGTGTTGGCAGCATGAGGAGACCATATAGTGGCTGAATGACACAGCCTGGAGGTGTTGGCAGCATGAGGAGACCATATAGTGGCTGAATGACACAGTGTGGAGGTGGTGGCAGCATGAGGACACCATATAGTGGCTGAATGACACAGCATGGAGGTGTTGTCAGCATGAGGAGACCATATAGTGACTGAATGACACAGCCTGGAGGTGTTGGCAGCATGAGGAGACCATATAGTGGCTAAATGACACAGTGTGGAGGTGTTGGCAGCATGAGGAGACCATATAGTGGCTGAATGACACAGCCTGGAGGTGTTGGTAGCATGAGGAGACCATATAGTGGCTGAATGACACAGCATGGAGATGTTGGCAGCATGAGGAGACCATATAGTGGCTGAATGACACAGCGTGAAGGTGTTGGTAGCATGAGGAGACCATATAGTAGCTTAATGACAGCGTGGAGGTGTTGGCAGCATAAGGAGACCATATAGTGGCTGAATGACACAGCCTGGAGGTGTTGGCAGCATGAGGACACCATATAGTGACTGAATGACACAGCGTGGAGGTGTTGGCAGCATGAGGACACCATATAGTGGCTGAATGACACAGCGTGGAGGTGTTGGCAGCATGAGGAGACCATATAGTAGTTTAATGACACAGCATGGAGGTGTTGGCAGCATGAGGAGCCCATACAGTGGCTGAATGACACAGCGTGGAGGTGTTGGCAGCATGAGGAGACCATATAGTGGCTGAATGACACAGCGTGGAGGTGTTGGCAGCATGAGGAGACCATATAGTGGCTGAATGACACAGCGTGGAGGTGTCGGCAGCATGAGGAGACCCTATAGTGGATGAATGGCACAGCCCGGAGTTGCCAGCAGCATGAGTAGACACCAGGGCTTCACAATCCCTAAGATTAACCCCTTAACGACGCAGGACGTATATTTACGTCCTGCGCCGGCTCCCGCGGCGCGATCCCGCATCATATCGCGTCGGTCCCCGCGGCTAATACCACATATCGCCGATCGCGGCGATGTGCTGTATTAACCCTTTAAAAGCGGCGGTCAAGGCTGACCGCCGCTTCTAAACTGAAAGTGAAAGTGACCTGGCTGCTCAGTCGGGTTGTTCGGGACCGCCGCGGTGAAATTGCGGCGTCCCGAACAGCTTGCAGGACACCGGGAGGGCCCTTACCTGCCTCCTCGGTGTCCGATCAGCGAATGACTGCTCCGTGCCTGAGATCCAGGCAGGAGCAGTCAAGCGCAGATAACACTGATCACAGGCGTGTTAATACACTCCTGTGATCTGTGTAGAAGATCAGTGTGTGCAGTGTTATAGGTCCCTATGGGACCTATAACACTGCAAAAAAAAAGTGTTAATAAAGGTCATTTAACCCCTTCCCTAATAAAAGTTTGAATCACCCCCTTTTCCCATAAAAAAAAAACAGTGTAAAAAAAAAAATAAATAAACATATGTGGTATCGCCGCGTGCGTAAATGTCCGAACTATAAAAATATATCATTAATTAAACCGCACGGTCAATGGCGTACGCGCAAAAAAATTCCAAAGTCAATAAAAGCGCATTTTTGGTCACTTTTTATACCATTAAAAAATGAATAAAAAGTGATCAAAAAGTCCAATCAAAACAAAAATTATACCGATAAAAACTTCAGATCACGGCACAAAAAACGAGTCCTCATACTGCCCTGCACGTGGAAAAATAAAAAAGTTATAGGGGTCAGAAGATGACATTTTTAAACGTATAAATTTTCCTGCATGTAGTTATGATTTTTTGTGCGACAAAATCAAACCTATATAAGTAGGGGATCATTTTAACCGTATGAACCTACAGAATAAAGATAAGGTGTAATTTTTACCAAAATATGCACTGCGTAGAAACGGAAGCCCCCAAAATTTACAAAATGGCGTTTTTTTTTCGATTTTGTCGCACAATGATTTTTTTTTTCAGTTTCGCCGTGCATTTTTGGGTAAAATGACTAATTTTACTGCAAAGTATAATTGTCGACGCAAAAAATAAGCCATAATATAGATTTTTAGGTGGAAAATTGAAAGGGTTATGATTTTTAAAAGGTAAGGAGGAAAAAACTAAAGTGCAAAAACGGAAAAACCCTGAGTCCTTAAGGGGTTAAAAGATGAATTTTGAAATTTTAATTGAAGATTTATGGTAGCTAGTGCTACCATAACAAAAGTTTTATTCCCAGACCCAGGCCCAGCAGCATCAGTAAACCATATATTGCCTGAATGGCACAGCCTGAAGTTGGCAGAAGCATGAGGAAACCATTGAAATTAAAGAATTTTTAACAGAAATGTAAGATTTTTAAATTGAAATTGAGGGTTTTGAAATTGAACTCTTAACTCCCAAGTTTAAGTGTCCCGGGTCCCGGCGTATGGGTACAAAGGACCTAATCAAACAAGGAGTCACATGGCAGCACAATGACAGAGCCTGGAGGGGGCAACAGTATGAGGACACCATATAGTGGCTGGATGACACAGCTTGGATGAGGCTGAAGCATGAGGAGACCATACAGTCTATGAATGGCACAGACTGGAGTTGGCGGCAGATGAGGAGACAATAGGGCCTCACAATCTCTAAGAATAAAATATTAATTTTGAACTTTCCATTGAAGATGTATGGTCCCAAGTGCTACCATAAACATATATAGGTAATGTCCTAGGCCCAGCAGCATCAGTAAACCATGTAGTTGCTGAATGACACAGACTGGAGCTGGCTGAAGCATCAGTAAACCATATAGTGGATGAATGGCACAGCGTGGAGTTGGCTGAAGCATGAGAAAAGACTATATAGTGGCTGAATGAGACAGCCTGGAGGTGTCTGAAGCATAAGGAGACCATATAGTGACTGAATGGCACAGCCTGGAGGTGGCTGAAGCATGAGGAGAACATATAGTGGCTGAATGACACAGCCTGGAGTTGGCTGAAGCATGAGAAGAGACCATATAGTGGCTGAATGAGACAGTCTGGGGGTGACAGCAGCAGCATCAGGAGTCATTAAAGTGACCCGTTGACAGAGTGGTTGGGGAAAGGTTGGGGAAAAAAGGTCTGATGCAGAGGAACGTTTGTAACTGGGGAGCAGTGCCTTAAATCTGTTTTGCACTATCCATATTTGTGAAGTGTTGGTGTGGCACCATGGTCAATCTACTCTGATGCATCAGGCATTGGTGGTTGGAATTCCTGGCTGATCCATGCCTGATTCATCTTCACAAAGAACAGTCTCTCCACATTTTTCATGGACAGACGAGTTATCCTTGGGGTGACTATGGCCCCGGCTGCACTAAACACCCGCTCTGATGGCACACTACTGGCTGGGCAGGACATCTTTTTGAGGGAAAACTCTGCTAGTTGCGGCCACAAATCAAGTTTGGCTGTCCAGAAGTCCAGTGGATCTTCAAAGTGTATTGGCATGGCCATGTCAAGGTAGGCCACCACCTGGGTTCAGGTGCTACTCCAGGTCTTCCTGCTGCTGATGAGTTGCTTCACTATGCGGGCGAAGAAAGGTACTCATCAGCAACTATAGACTCAGGCTGCTGCTGATGGAGTTGGTACTGCTTCTGCCACCCCACCCCTTGCCAGCAGCCATGACAGTGGAAGGTGAGCGCAGGGGGCCCCTCGATTCAGAACTGCGAGAGGATGGACAATGGTGCCGAAAGGCATCGGCCAACTCACTACATAGGATGCCTCTGTAGTAGGTCATTTTGTCCTCCCTCTCAGTGGGTGTAAAAAAGGCCCCTATTTTATGACGGTAAAAAGGGTCCAACAAGGTGGAGATCCAGAAGTCATCCCGCTGCCGAATGATGACAATTTGGCTGTCACTACGCAAGCAGGTGAGCATTTGTGCAAGTGACTCGAAGGGACTCATTGCCTCCATCTCCACTGCATACTGCCACGGTGTGTCTGGGCCTTCTGTCTCGCCTTCCTCATAACCCTCTAGCTCCTCTGGCTGCTCCTACTTCTACTCTCCTGTCAGATTACTAGAAAAAAATTCCCATTTTGTGGAACCTAAACTGTGCTACACTGTGCCCCTCCTCCTCCTCCAGTTCAGCCCCCACAGGGCTCATGTGGCCGTGAGACATAGACGCCACGTCTCCAGTGCCCTGACCAGCCATCGTTTCCAACACATGTTGTAAGAAATGAAGCAGTGGAATGATGTAATTCATCCCATAATCCTGGCGACTTACTAATAATGTGGCTTCCTCAAAGGGCCTGAGCAAACGGCAGGTGTCACGTATGAGCTGCCACTGGTTCACATTGAAGTTACACAGAGGAGTCCCCCTATCCGCTTCGATCATCAAGAAATCGGTAATGGCTTTTCTCTGTTCCTACAGTCAGTCCAACATATGGAGGGTGGAATTCCAACGTGTGGCAACATCACAAATCAGACTATGTTGTGGAATACCGCTCTGACGCAGCAGCTCAAGGAGGGTGTGCTTTGCAGTGTACGAGTGGCTGAAGTGCATGCACAGTTTCCTTCCCATTGTTAGGATGTCTCGCAAATGGGGGGAACACTTCAAGAACTGATTCACAACCAGATTAAACACGTGTGCCATGCAGGGTGCTTTGCTCAGCCTTCCCAGTCGCAGTGCATGCAAGATGTTCTTCCCATTGTCAGTCACCATGGTTTCCATTTCCAGTTTTCGTGGAGTAATCCATGCTCCAATTTCTTTACGAATGACTTTTAGCAGGTGCTCCCCTGAGTGACTCTTTTCACCAAGGCAAACCATGTGAAGAACAGCATGACACCGCCGTGCCCTGCACACATGGTATGCTGAAGGGCCACTGAGACTTGTCTGGGCAGTGGAGACTGAGGACACGGTGGAGGATGAGGAGGCGGAGTCACACACTGTCACAGGACAAATGGGCTGAGAGCATTTAGGAGGAAGCGGTGTGACCTGTCCAAGTTAGGGTTGTGGCTATGGCAAGTTAATATATATATATTAAAACTTATATATTTATATGCCATTTATAATGCTGAAAAAATATATTTGTTACCTACTCTTAACATATACACCATGTTTCTGATGTCATGTTCCTGATCTGCTATCTGCTCAGGACTAAGATGGAAACCTTGGAATGATGCCAAGATGAGACGTTAGAAGACAAAACACAGATTGTATAGAAGGACAAGGATCTGGAATTTTCCAGCATGAGAGTGAGAGGGCCGCATAAATGAACTTTTGCCAAGAAAGAAATAAAATACTTAATATGCTAATATATACAGAGATAAAGCTCAAATAACCAATCAAAATGTAACATGATGATTTTGACGTCATAACTAAATGTCCCTTTTTTGTCAAATGTAAAAACAATGGGGGAGATTTATCAAAGGATTTAGACTGGTTTTTCTTGTCTAAATTTGTCGCACAGAAAGTCGCAGTCTAAATATGTGCGACTTTTCTGCGACTTTTGCTCTAGAGGATTTTTAGAACATGATGCATGCAAGTCTATTTTAGACTGAAATGCATCGGAAAATGCATTGGTGCTGAATTTATCAAAAGCGACTTTTCAGCGACAAGTCGCATAGGCTGAAAGTACGCCGAAATGTCAGACCATGTTGGAGCAGGTTTAAATATAGACTAAAGCATAGATCATGCAGTCTGTGCACAGAATTTATCAAGAGCTGTGCGCCATTTGATAAATTAGGTGCACAATAGACCAGACTAACCCTCTGTAGTTTGGTCTATATTGATGCGGGACATAGACAACTTTGATAAATATCCCCCAATGTACCTCTGTGGAATTAAACAGAACTCATTTGGGGCAGCTGCTTAGCGAGTTTGCTGAAAAGGAGATATTATACCAACATTCTGTCTGGTGTGTATTCCTTGTGCATTCAGCGGTATGTAGCAGCAGTCACTCACATTTTAATGCCTCACCTCAGGCCAACATTCACAGCTGTGCAGGAACCACATTCACCCAGTGAGCCGTAAAGGACATGTATTGTCCCTGACCGTAGTTACTGCTCCAGACATTGGCGCTGCCGTGCACTTTGGTACACACCGACAGGCTCAAGGAATGGCCCACCTTCTCTTCCACAAAATGTCTCCTCCCCTTCTTGGCTGTCCGGTAGCTGCTGACTGTCCTCTATTAGATCATCCTCAGCCATTCAGCCACTATATGGTCTCCTCATGCTGCCAACACCTCCACACTGTGTCATTCAGCCACTTTATGGTCTCCTCATGCTGCCAACACCTCCACACTGTGTCATTCAGCCACTATATGGTCTCCTCATGCTGCCAACACCTCCACACTGTGTCATTCAGCCACTATATAGTCTCCTCATGCTGCCAACACCTCCGTGCTTTGTCATTAAGCCACTATATGGAATCCTCATGCTGCCACCACCCCCACGCTGTGTCATTAAGCAACTATATGATCTCATACTGATGCCACCTACAGGTTCTGTCATTGTGCCACTCTGCGACAGTGATTCTAGTAGCGATGCCTCTGATCTGCATGTCATACTGAATATCAGTATTATTTCACTAATCCAGCACACACCCTATGCTTGTTACAGCAAGGCAAAGAGTTCTACACCCCTATTGAGGCTCTCTGTAGGCAAGAAATAGCTGTTTTTAAATTTTAATTTGCTGCAAATAAATTTGGACCAAATCCAAAAAATTTCGGAAAATTCGGCAAATCGGCCTAATCGAGTTTAGCAAAAATTTGCTTATTAAGAAAAATAATAATAACTATTATTATTATCATCCTCTTCCTCCTCCTTATATAGAGAAACCAAAATCATTTTTTTTATGGAATAGTTTATGTTTTTATTTTTATTTTGAAGAACGTTTGCATTTCTCCATCCTGATGCTTATATCTTATTTGTTATCTGTTTCCAGAGCTTTGTGAGGGCCCATTTTTTGTGGGGTGAGCTGTAATTTGCATTGATACAATTTTAAGGTATATGTTGGTTTTAACTGCCTATTTAATGTCTTTTTGAAAAAATAAATAAAATTAAACTTGTATTATTTACTTTTATGGCATTCATTGAGAAATCATTTTACATATATTGATGTTTTCTTGATGCAACAATACAGACTATGTTTATTTTTATTTTTTTTACACATTTCAGATTTTTTCATAAAATGAGTGTTTTGAATTGATAATATATATATATTTTTTTTATTTATTTCATTTTTAGTCCCCCCATAGGAAACTTGCTGAAACTTACTGTACAACAGCTTGATGAGTTGTACAGTCCACTGCAATACTTATATTGTAGTGTTTTCATTTTTTGTTTTGTGTCTGAACAGTTTCTCTCTGGTTTGGGAAGAGTTAATGCTCTCAGCCTATGTCATCCCCGGTGTGGTTATTTTGACCTGAGTTCTGCTGGAACTATCTGCTGGTAATTAGATCTTTACGTTTTAGTATTGTGTATGTCCATTTTGCTTTTACCTTGATATATCTTAGTCCGTGTGTTCACATTGTGCGTTCAGTCCTGTTTTGACATTGTATATTCCTGCTACTCTTACGATAGAATCCTGTTCTGAGCCTTTTGCTAATCTGTCTGTCTAGAAGTGAGTGAGTCTTGTGCCTGATTCCTCTGATTCCTCCTAGGCCAGTATCCTGATCACATGGGGGAGAGTGCCCGCAGGCTAGTAGCCTATTTGGCTTTGGTATTGATGTCCCTCCATGATTTGAGTGGGTGTCCAGTGTGTGCAGTGCTCTTGATTTCCTGACCAGTTTTTATGCTATATCCTGCCATGTTTGTACAGTGACCCCCCGACATGCGATGGCCCCGACATATGATCAAATCGACATACGATGGCTACGATGGCCTCTCAGAGGCCACCGCATGTCGATGTCAGCATCGACATACGATGCTTTTATATTTTGGGTCCATCGCATTAACTGCTATCCGACAGCGCAAAGCTGCTGTCTGATAGCAGTTTAAGCATCCCGGACAGGTTCACTTACCTATCCCCACTGCTCCGGGTCCACTTTGGGATCCTCCGGTGTCTTTTGCATCTCCTCCAGGGTCCGGGCCTCGCTTTCCGGCGTCGTTATTACGTCGCTACGCATGCCGTGCCGGCGCAGCAGCGTAATAACGTCACCAGAAAGCGAGGCCCGGACACCGGAGAAGATGCGGAAAAAGCCAGGATCCAGAAGAAGACGCCGGAGCAGCAGGACAGCATCGGGAGCCCCTGGGACACCATCTAGAGCGGTGAGTAGTGTTGCTCGCGAATATTCGCAATTCGAATATTATTCGCGAATATCGCATATTCGCGAAATTGCGAATTTCGCGAATATAGCGCTATATATTCTTAATTACGAATATTCGTTTTTTTTTTTTTTTCACAGTACACATCACAGTGATCACCCCTCTCTGCTTCCAGCTTGTGTGGTGTAAAGAAGGCTCTAATACTACTGTGTGAGACTGGCGTGCGAAAATTCGCATATTCGTCCATATATTCGCGAATATTCGCAAATTCGAATATGGCCTATGCCGCTCAACACTAGCGGTGAGGACGTGGTCCGGAGCGGCGGGGACAGGTGAGTATAACTTCCTTTACTTTACATTGCACAAATCCCTCAGCATACGATGGATTCGACAAACGATGGGTCGTTTTGAACGAATTACCATCGTAAGTTGAGGGACCACTGTATTTATATATCAGTTTGTTAGTTCCGTTATGTTCCTGACTTATCCCTGACATGTACAGTTCCATTTGTTTTGTTTTACTTGTACGCCCATACACTTTAGCGCAGGAAGAGACCGGGTCCAAGTTGTCGATCCGTCATTTAGGGCTGATGGGCAAGTAGGCAGGGAGAGATGTCTTAGGGACTGCTTAGGGCTCACTTTTCCCTGCCCCCCATTCATGACACAATCAAGGTGGAAAAACCACATAGCTTCACATGATCATGTCACATGATGCCACAATCACTACTGACAAAGGTATCTAGGGGGCTACTCAACCAGAACCTGCTGCACAGGGGACAGGCTCAACTACTGAACTTGCTCCATATTTTCCCAGCAAATATTCGTTGTCCATGTATTGTGGATGTTGCTAAGAGGTTAAAGTTACCGTCTTTTAACTCTTTAGATTTACTTTTTAGATTCAATATTCTTTCCTTATTGTTACTTTTAATATTTAGATAAATGCTAGTTGTATTATATAGAGCTATGAATCACCTAAATAAACACAGACAAATGATAAAATTGTGGCTTCCTGTAGCCAACACTAGGGGGAGCTGATGAGCCTGTTGTATACTGAGTGATCAGTGAATACAATATATAAAACTATACAATTAGCTCCTTCTCTTGATCTTACTCATTGACTGTGCAGGGGATTTGGAACTCTGTATCAGAAAAGGAAAACTCTGACTTCTATTAAAGGGGTACTCCACTACTCCAGCATTTGGAAAAGTCTGTTCCGATTGCTTTGAGCAGGCGGCGGGGGTCGTGATGTTACGCCACACCCCTCGCGACATCACACCACGTCCTCTCAATGCAAGGCTATGGAAGGGGGCGTGGCAAACCTCCCATAGACTTGCATTGAGGGTACGTAGTGTGACGTCACAAGGGGCATGGCCATGATGTCACGACCCCTGCCGCCCGTACCCAGCAATCTAAATGAACCCGAGTACTGCACAGAGATCGCGGGGGTCTCATTGGTGGGACCGCTGCGATCAGATTCAAAGGATAGGGGATAAGATGTCTAGGAGTGGAGTACCCCTTTAAGGTATTTAAACTAATTGGTCAACAAAGATCTTGGAACCTTCTTATATATAAATGAATCGCTGTTTAGTGAGTGGACATTCATCTTTATGAATGATATTACAGTCGTCAGTTTTCTCTTACAGGGTGATGGAGATTACACAGCGTTTCGGCAGCAGATTTCTGTTCGTCAGTTCTGGCGCGTCCCTCGCAGCACAGTATTATGTATCGCGCCTTTTCAGAAGATAAGCTGCTATTTACCTTAGGTATTTGGAAGCAGTGAATAATAAAATGCAGCAATATCACACAATGCAATTGCCTTTTAAAGTGCGGCTTTATCTTCATCTAATAAGATATACAATATTCCATAACATGTACCTTAGTAAAACTACAAAATGCGCTTTATCAGACATCGTTTCTTCCCTTTACAGCACGCACGCAGTCTGGCGTTTATCCGTACAAATTGACTACTAATATGCGTGAAGCGCAAAGAGATTATCAAGATGAATATGAATGGAAAATATTTTGTACATTTCACATTCTCTACAGTAAAGTAAGTAAAGTGAAAAATACAAAGTAAAAGGCTTCTCCAGGACCAGAAAAAAAGTGTCTGCAAACAGCGCCACCCTTGTTTACAGGCTGCACCTGATAGTACAGCTCAGACTTATTCAGATGAGTAGCACTGGGCTGCAGTACCCAGAACAGCCTAAACATGAGTGGGGGTGTTGTTTTTTTTTTTACTATAACTGTATGTGGAAACAACATGATTGTATTTGTATACAGCGTAGGGGGGACTCATCCTTTGTTTTACACAGGACCATAATTAGGATTGGACCCTGGACAGATATTTTTTGCCTCTTCCCCAAAGAAGTGTGGTAAAGGGTAAGTTAAATTAGCTTTTTACTGCAAATCTGCAATTGGACACCCAAGCAGTAACTTCAGGACTATTGTGCAAGGAATATAAGTTTTTCTTTAAAACATTTTTAATTCCTTCCAAACATACCGTATATACTCGAGTATAAGCCGAGTTTTTCAGCACAATTTTTCATGCTGAAAACACCCCCCTCGGCTTATACTCGAGTGAACTCTCCGCCTGTCAATCCCTTCTCAGTGGTCTTCAACCTGCGGACCTCCAGATGTTGCAAAACTACAACTCCCATCATGCCCGGACAGCCATCGGCTGTCCGGGCATGCTGGGAGTTGTAGTTTTGAAACATCTGGAGGTCCGCAGGTTGAAGACCACTGTGGCCTTCGTTATCATACAGACCCCCCTTTAGTTTTCTACTCACCTCCCCTCAGTGGGAAGGAAGGGGGAGGTGGTCCGGGCCATCTATGCTGCAGGAACCAGTCCGGTGGGGAGGGTTAGTCTTTCCGGACTAGTGACGTTGCCTTGATGACGATGCACAGAGACGTCCGTGCGCAGCAGACGTACCTGCGCATGAACGTCCCTGTGCGTCATTGTCAAGGCAGCGTCACTAGTCCGGGGCCGGCCCGGAGCAGAGAAGAGGGCCTCCCAGTGAAGATGGACAGCCCGGAACGACTAACCCTCCCCACCGGACGGTCCCTGCAGCATAGATGGCCCGGACCAGCTCACCCTTCCTTCCCACCGAGGTGAGGTGAGTAGAAAACTAAAGGGGGAGGGGTCTGGATGATGACGAAGGCTGCAGTGGTCTTCAATCTGCGGACCTCCAGATGTTTCAAAACTACAACTCCCAGCATGCCCGGACAGCTGATGGCTGTCCGGGCATGCTGGTAGTTGTAGTTTTGCAAAATCTGGAGGTCCACAAGGATGAAGACCACTGAAAGGGATTGACAGGCAGTGATGATGAAGGGGGGTGATGATAAAGGGGGGCGATGACGAGGAGGATATATATATATATATATATATATATATATATATATATATATATATAGTAAAATAATAAGCATGTATTCCTGGCACTATGGTCCTAAAGTGGGTGGCCAATCGTTACCTGCACATCCCACCGCCCTACGTGTCCTGTGCTCCACCTGTGTAGCGTTTACTCTAGGTAAGAGTATTGCACATTTATTACCCACAACTCAAAACGTTTCACAGTAATACCACTTCATCAGGCATATCATGCCTGATGAAGCAGTATTACAGCAAAACGAGATGCATTGTGGGTAATAAATGTGCAATACTCCTACCTAGCTCCCAGCGCCCTTTGTAATCCAGCCATTTTCTCCGGAGGTTCTTTGTTTGTATTCTCTTTACATGGCAGGGGTTGGTGTCCCAGCTTGGGGATTTCATGGGGACTCTCAATAACTATCAGATAGGTTTTAAAAAAAAAAGTAAGGAGTACGAATCCCACTTTCTAGAATGGGGTACAGTAGAGGAAGTTAAAGCTGGGACCTGCCAGGGGAATATCGGAAGGGACCTTGTAAGAGGTTTAGTCAAAAGAACTGAAAAAACAAAACAAAAAATGACAACGTACATTTCATATCTACCGATGACTGTTAGTGGGAAAACATGAGGTCAGCCATTCAGAAGCGCCGGTCTGTATTACTGACTGATCCAGGGTTAGCAGCTTATTTTTGTTGACAGCAAGAAAGGATAGAAAATGAAAGGATCTCCTGGTAAGAAGCCATTATGTTCCCAATAAAAATGAATCCATTTAATTTAGGTGGACTCACACCAAGGGAATTGTGGGTTCGCACCCAGGAACATGTCGGAGAGATTCAGGCTTGGACATTAAGCCACCATGACCAAGGCTTTCTGCCCTGTGTGGAACTACAAGTACCATCTGGCCCCAAATTTCTACTCTACCCTGCCCCCAGTGCATAGTCACGCATCTAGTCTATCATGCAGCTGAGGATTGAGGGGACTATACTATCTATATTGATCCCAACTCTCCACTTATGGATGCTACAAGATAAAAAAAACTGTCAAACATTCAAGGTAAGTACCACTCCTGGGGGCAACGGAGATCTCTTCTGAAAAGAAGACATGAGCGTCACAAACTCTTCAGAGCCGCAGCTTTACTTTACTGTAGACACGAAGCTCCACGGAGGAACAATGAACATTCTCAATATATTTATAATATTCCCAGGAATAAAGGAGATGCCGCTCCCTAGTTTAGTCCTAGTTAATATTCCGTCCGGCTCGTTCGGTAATCAGAGAGAGGAATGGTGGTCAGGCGGCAATTGAACTGCTCCGGCCAGATAGGGGTTCTTAATAATGCAGAAGCAATTTAACAAAACTCGAAAATATCCACTTCTCTGCCAGCTAAGTCAGCAGCGGGAGAGACTCGCATGTACGGGGAAATTAAAAGCTGCTCGGATAAACACAAACTTTTTTTTGTGTCTCCCAAGAGAACTTAGTAAATTTAGAGGTCAAGAGTTAAGGAAAAACACACATGCACTGTGCATCCTGGGAAAAGGAGCCACGCCTGTTAATTTTAGAAAAATAAAGCTGGAAATCTACAGCAAATAAGAGTCTGTAAGTCCGAGAAAGCATGGCTGCCCATGGTGGGCCATACGGCGCAAATAACCCCTCCACAGGAAGAGGGCGCCATCACTTCCTGCTCCTTATTATCGAACCACAAAGAAAGTACAAGATAGAAAAATGTCCTCCTTTTGACATAAAAGGGGGACATTTACTAATGGCAGCATTTTTACACACTGCATGTTAGTAGAGCTCCGCCCATTTTTAGCCTGCCGGATTCCATCGGTATGGTGGCTGCTCTTGCACTTGGCTCAGAGATATTTGCCAATCAGTAGCTGACGTATAATTTTGCAACTTTTATTCTCACCATTTGGCCTGAAAGTGGTTTATGAGAAGGGCGAGCCCCGACACCCCCTTCACGCAAGGCTGAGCCCCCTTCCAGCCTCCATCATCCCTCCATTACACCCCCTTGGCGCAGGCAGTGTAAATGCTCCAAATGTCTAAATTTTTTTGCATTAATGACAAATTTACTCGAAAATCATCATTAAAACACCAAAATGACTGACATTTGGGCATCTACTAGATGTCCCCCAAAACGAATACTCATTGCTTCCTCCTACAGAACATCCCCACTCTCCAGCATTTGTGGATTTAGCAGGACACTGGCAAATTATACTCTGGTTCTATTGCAAGACTAAACCTGTAAGGGGTTCAATTACTATAAGAGAAGCAATGGTACCCTTAAAGGGGTACTCTGCCCCTAGACATCTTATCCCCCATCCAAAGGATAGAGGATAAGATGTCTGACCGAGGGGGACTGCCACGATCTTGGCTGAGGCACACCAGACTACCGATGCACAGAGCGAACCTCACTACATGCTAGATGACCGGCAATGCAGGGCGGAGGCTCGAGACGTTATGGTCGTGCCGTGACGTCACGACCGAGGGCATGGCTGTGATGTCAGTAGCCTCCGGCGCTGCACCAGACACTCTAAACGAATGCCGGGCGGAGATAGGGGATAAAATGTCTAGGGGCGGAGTACCCCTTTAAGCAGGTTGGTGGACTGCAGCTACCAGTTTGCTAAGACAATAGAAGAGTCCGATAGGGTTGTTCAATACAGTGTACAGTGTAAGAGTCATTAAGAGCCTCTGGTGCAGCGCCGGAGGCTCTTGACGTCACGGCCACGTACCACTTGTGATGTCACAACCACGCCCCCTCAATGCAAGTCTATGGGAGAGGGCAAGGTGCAGCAGGAAGATCGTGGGGGTCCACAGTGGCGGAACCCCCGCGATCAAGCATCTTTGGATAGCGGATAAGATGTCAAGGGGTGGAGTACCTCTTTAACATGGTCTCTGCCTCTGGGCATTGCATATCATTGGTTTCTCCAATGTAAGTCCAATGTTGGTCTCTCACCCGTTCTGCAACCGTATGATGCCCGGCAAGTTCCATGGACTAGTCCTGTTCATCAAAAAGGGGCCCCCACACTGAAAATTCTCTGGGGTGTGAATGTACGGCTGATGTCACGAGCTTCCACTCTTCATCGCCAGTCATCTGGCACGGAGCAAAGTCTGTGCCGTGCACTGGATGTCTATGGTGCCGCAGCTGAGATCAAAGGGGTCCCCAGCAGCGGGACCTCCGCAATCAGACATCTTATCCCCTATCCTTGTGATAGGTGATAAGATGTCTTGGGGCAGAGTACCCCTAGACTAGACTTTAAAATATTAACACACCCAGCCCCCCTGACGTGTTTCGTTGAACCAAGCATCTTCAGAGGTCTTTGCTAATGGCACCCATAAGCCCAGACCTCTAAAGATGGTCGGCTAAGTATTTCACAATAAGTATCTAATAAAAGTTATATTTTAGGTGGGGTAAAGGAGAGGGTAGAGTAATCCCTTTTCACTAGGATCTTCGGAAATTTTAAGTTGTTAACTTACCTGGGACCCCACTTATTGTATTCTGTAAACATGGAATTAGGCCTCCTATAAGGGCATCTTATTTTCTCCCCCCAGGACAATAAGTTCTTATGTTTATGTCCCATTCTTTTCGTGGTCCATTGGTCTATACTTGCCTCCATTAATTTGCTGATTATGTAGTCCCCTGGAAATAGGAGTTCTGCACAGTTTCTTACCAATAGAGAAATCAATAGGACCAACCAGGACTGGACACCTCCCTCCAGGGGACTCATAGCAGCCGCATGGTCTCCACTATGGTACGTACAACCTTGGGAGTCCCAGTCCTTCAGCCTTTCATTTATAGGTCTTTCAAGTATATGAGATCATTGTCAAAAGTCTTCCATTTATAACAATAGAACAAAGCCAATTTGCTCAGTCTGTGCCCCGGCCGTGTATCCATGAGGTCCCTGTGCCTTCACGTCACTCACTAACAACAATGCCTTGACAGCTGAATGGCTACCGCTTGGGTGTATTCCATGGAAGTTATATTATTGTGTCCTCCCTGATATCTTGGGGGTTGCCATGCTAATAAGGTTCGTGGTCATCATCAGAGGCAACATATAAGAGCCGCTCGCATGAAATATCTGGCAAAGTTGTGTGTCACCTTCTCCGGTCAATCCTTGTACAAAGGATAGGATGTTTGTTGCTTAGCAACACCCAATTCTGTGCAAAAAAAAAGCTCCAGGGTGCTCAAAAGTAGCAAAGAGTGTGAAGAAGTGTAAAGACGGTAAAATTCCAATCAATTCCTCTGTCTGTAGCCAGGTAAAAGTTCAGCCAAAACCATAATCCACCACATCGCAGAAATCACCTGAAATTAATTAAGATGATCTTTTTTTTCTTCCATTTTTTGTTTTGTTTCGCGTTCTCCGTAGGTGTGATTGTATGCTATGGTTGCTATGGAAACCAATGTACTTCATGCATATTTGCTGAAATGGAACATAATGTATTAGCAGAAAAAATCAGCCGTCACAAATCTGTGATGTTCTTGTAAGAAACGGAGCTGAGAACGTTAAATACCAGGATGTCGGGCGAAACCCTTAAAGGATGATACATGTGACCTGCGGTTCTCCAAGGGGCATTAGGGTGAGGATTATTGCTACACAGTAAAAAGACCTTATAGGTGAATAATAGCGGGTGCAGAGCCTTGATGTTTCCAGACTTAGCTAATAAGATGGATGACGTCGCTGGTGCGTCATTGAGATACCAGCCCATTGTCCGGGTTGTGTCAGCTAAAAGCTGTAAATTCTGGCTTGTCTGAAGTAATGAGCTCAATAGGATTTATGTTTTTACAATGCAAGTTTAACCCCTTAACGAGGCAGGACGTAAATGTACGTCCTGGTGAGCTGGTACTTAAAGCGTATCTGTCAGTGCAAAAAGAAGAAAAAAAGTGATATGTTACTCAGGACCCAATTCTGATCATGTGCATATCATTTTTATGTGTCTCGTACCTATATATAACACAGCTCCGGCATCAGGACGGGGTGCGCTGCCATTGCAGCGTCTCAACGGACTTCTAAATAGAGCGTCTATATTCTGATACCCCCGGCGGTTATGTCCCTGCACTACAATAAATACAAAGTGGGATGACAGCTCACCAGCTGGGAAGGACATCGTGACGCTCATATATTTGTTTTTTTCTGGGGTCCACTGACCCAACATATTGCTATAAACTATTTGGGGTTCACTGACCTCAGCGAATAACCTAGATATATTATTGTGATTATCTGGTTAGACTATATCAGAACGTATGAATGCAAAGCTACTCAAATTAGGGTAGAGTTATATTCTCTAGCCCCCCTTTATCCCCTGAGGAAGCGGGTGTCTAACATACATAATACAATAGGCACCCGCAGAAACGCGTCGGGACTGGGGTATTTCTATTTTTTCCAAACTCTCCGTGTGAGATTGGCTGACTTTGCATCTTTGTGTATTCTTGTCAGAACTGCCCAGTTAAGTGGGTCAGTGGTATCACTAGTCCTAGGCGGACTGTGAGAGCATGTTTTATGCTGAGTTACATTTTTCTTTGGTTGGTATCCACATTTGTGAGTAAGGGTGATATTTTATCTATGAACTAAGTAAAAGTTATGTTTTAAGCACCTTGTTTTTCTGTTAGAGATATTTTATATATTAAACTGACCTATATATCCAGAGATATAAGCATTTATCTGCTGGTGAGTTACTTTATCATTGTGCAGGCGGGAGGGGGCGTGTCAGTCTGTCTCCCTCACAGGAGCAAGCCTGTGCAGTCAGCCAATCAGTGCTCTCTACTCTGTAACCCTTTCCTCTCTGGGTTTATGCTGTGTCATGTGTCAGAGGAAGATGCTTGGAGCTTGCCTGCAGTAATCAGAAGACATTATGGTGAATTCATCACAGGATAAAATGTATAAATATAAGAATAGATCTTTATAAAATTAGTGCCAGGATTTTTTAGATAAAAGTACAGTATTTTTATGAATAAATGTTCTATTTGTTTTATCTTCTCCTATTAAAGCTGGATGCTAATCAGCATAGCTGTCACTATGTGTTTCATTAATTTTTTTACAGACTCCTGAATGTCTGATCAGCTTCTTTGTCATTCAGGAGTCCGAGAAAGCTTTGACTATTTCAGCATGCTGGGAGTTGTAGTTTAGTAACAACTGAAGCTGCAATGTTTGTAAATAACTGTGTTAGAGCAGTGGTGCCTCCAGCTGTTGTAAAACTACAGCTCCCAGCATGTCCACACATCCTTTATCTGTAGTTTTGCATACACAATAGAAATCTCCTATACTGGATACCGGTATGCTTTACGGCAGGTATCCAGTATGCTGTAAAATCTAGACTAGTCTGTCTGGCTAAAAGACAGGCGACCCCTAGTGGCGGTTATTTTGAGCTTGAATTTCAGGTGAAAATAAAAAAAAAATTTAACAGGTGTATATTGTGAAATGTCATATTATAATGAGTCCTGCAATATATGAAAAGTTTTTAACAATGACAGTGCCTGTTTAAAGCACCAGGACGTACATTTACGTCCTAAGCATAACGCGGATGTCCGCCATTAACCCCTCAGATGCCATGATTAATACAAATCAAGGCATCTGCAGCATTGCGGTCACTAACATGGATGATCAGATCGCCCGCAGCGCTGCCAAGGCAGCATGGCAGCCGGAGGTCCCCTCATCTTCCTCCGCTGCCTTCCCAACGTCTTCTGCTCTGATCTGCCTTCCCGCAGACCAGACCAGAGCAGAAGATGACCGATAACACTGATCAGTGCTATGTCCTATACATAGTACTGAATAGTATTAGCAATCGAATGATTGCTATAAATAGTCCCCTATGGGGACTATTAAAGTGTAAAAATAAAAGTAAAAATATTAAGTAAAAATATTAAGTAAAAAATTAAAAAAAAACCCTCTTTCAATAAAAAAGTTAAGTGTCCCATTTACCCTATTTCACTCCCAAAAAGTGTTAAAAAAATATTTGATATGCATATTTGGTATCGACACGTGCGTAAATATCAGAAATATTAAAGTAAAATGTTAATGATACCATACGGTAAACGGCGTGAACATTAAAAAAAAGTCCAAAATAGCTGTTTTTTTATAACATTTTATTCCCAAAAAATGTATAAAAAATGGATTCAAAGTTTTATAAAAGCAAATATGGTATCAATAAAAAGTACAGATCACGGCGCAAAAAATTAGCCCTCATACTGCCGCGGGAAAAATGAAAAAGTTATAGGTCTTCAGAATAGGGGGATTTTAAACGTACTAATTTGATTGAAAAGTTTGCGATTTTTTTTAAGCACAACAGTAATAGAAAAGTCTATAATCATGGGTATCATTTTAATTGTATTGACCCAAAGAATAAAGAACACACGTCATGTTTACCGTAAATTGTACAGTGTGAAAACAAAACCTTCCAAAATTAGTAATATTGCGGTTTTCTTTTTAATTTCCCTGCACAAATAGTATATTTTTGGTTGCGCCATACATTTTATGGTAAAGTGAGTTATGTCATTACAACGGACAACTGGTCACGCAAAAAAAAAGCCCTCATACTGAACTGTGGATGAAAATATAAAAGAGTTATGATTTTTTGAAGGCGAGGAGGAAAAAACGAAAATGTAAAAATAAAATTCTCTGAGTCCTTAAGGGGTTAATATACTGTTATAATATACTGTTCTCTATTTGAATTTGAGGCTTGTTACTTATGCACATCCATATACATTAACAATTTAAATGGGCAATATCATCACAAAAACTTTTGATATGTCAAAGAGACATATGTCTCTAAAACAACACATACGATCACTGAAATGAGCTGGGAGGAGTGATCTATCAGTTCTCCCCTGGCTGATGGTCTGATAGTGATGGCTTGCTCTCAATTGCCAACAACTATGGGGTTTTCCACCCAGAAGCGGAAAGTTCTTTTGACAGGGCACCAAAACGTTCTGCTTTTGCGCTGAAGAGGTATGAATGGTTCATTATTATTTTATTTGGTAATTGCATAACATACCTATGGTCAGTGATATCAGATTGTATTAATAGAATGGTCATCAGGCAGCACGGAGGTGAGCAAGTGCACATTTTAACTGTTTCCTGCCAGCACCCCCCTTGTGATTGCACAGCAAGAAAGGGGGGTCAAAGAAATCCTAGAACTAAATGACAGATGTAAACTTTGCCTTTATATGATGGGATCAGCATTGATCATGGCATCTTAAGGGCTAATGTCAGCAATCAGCATAATTGCTTATGACATTAATTATTAGCAGGGTCAAGGCTGTGTAGTGCGGGTAGGCCAGGGTGTACATGTGTCAACCCTGTGTTATCCACAGGTTAAGTGAATAAATACACATAAAAAAACAACAGTGGCAGCCTAGTTCTACCAGGGAGGAAAGAAATATTTATTTTGGCTCTTCCCAGCCTAATAATACCAACCTGCAACTGCTCCAGTCCTGGAGCGCCATATTTGACACTCCAGGACTTATTGTACCTTGCTCTTACCAGTACTCCTAGTACTAGTGGGCACTGGGGTAATAATAGGGGGTAGCATTTGTAGTTCTATGGTCTGATACTAAACCCTGGAATAGTAAAGGATGCTGCCTATCAGCTGGCTTCTGCTACTTAGCAAAAAATATATATATAAAAAGGCAAAGAACAGGTAAACAAAAAAAAGTAATTAAAATAAAAAAAACAGAGTTCCCTCATTAACCCTTTTATTAACCCCTTAAAGGGGTCCTCCGCCCCTAGACATCTTATCTTATCGGGGATAAGATGTCAGATCGCCGCGGTCCCGCTGCTGAGGAAGCCGGGGATCGCCGCTGCGGCACCCCGCCATCATTACTGCACAGAGCAAGTTCGGTCTGTGTGTAGTGATGGGAGATACAGGGGCCGTAGCAGCGTGACGTCATGGCTCCGCCCCTCATGACATCACGGCCCGTCCCCTTAATGCAAGTCTATGGCAGGGGGCGTGATGACCGCCACGCCCCCTCCCATAGACTTGTATTGATGGGGCGGGCCGTGATGTCACGAGGGGCGGAGCCGTGATGTAACTATGTTCCGGCCCCTGTATTGCCTGTCATTACGTGCAGAGCGATCTCGCTCTGCGCAGTAATGATAGCGGGGTGCTGCAGCGGAGATCCCCAGGGTCCCCAGCAGCGGGACCCTGGCGATCTGACATCTTATCCCCTATCCTTTGGATAGGGGATAAGATGTCTAGGGGCAGAGTACCCCTTTAAGGACCAGGCCAATTTTCACTGTAGGACCAGAGGGTTTTTTGCACATCTGACCACTTTCACTTTCTGCATTAATAACTCTGATGCTTTTACCTATCATTCTGATTCCGAGAATGTTTTTTCGTAACATATTCTACTTTATGTTATTGGTAAAATTTCATCGATACTTGCACCATTTCTTAGTGAAAAATTCCAAAATTTGATGAAAAAATAGAAAATTTTGCATTTTTCTAACTTTGAAACTCTCTGCTTGTAAGGACAATAGACATTCTAAATAAATTATATTTTGATTCACAAATACAATATGTCTACTTTATGTATGCATCATAAAGTTGACATGTTTTTACTTTTGGAAGACACCAGAGGGCTTCAAAGTTCAGCAGCAATTTTCCAATTTTTCATCAAATTTTCAAAATCGGAATTTTTCATGGACCAGTTCAGGTTTGAAGTGGATTTGAAGGGCTTTCTTATTAGAAATACCCCACAAATGACCCCATTATAAAAACATCACCCCTCAAAGTATCCAAAATGACATTCAGTAAGTGTGTTAACCCATTAGGTGTTTCACAGGAATAGCAGCAAAGTGAAGGAGAAAATTCAAAATCTTTTACACTTGCATCTTCTTGTAGACCCAGTTTTTGAATTTGTACAAGAGGTAAAAGGAAAAAAATCCTCTCAAAATTTGTAACCCAATTTCTCTCGAGTAATAAAATACTTCATATGTGTATTTTAGGTGTTCGGCGGGCACTGTAGAGGGCTCAGAAGGGAGGGAGCAACAATGGGATTTTGGAGAGTGAGTTTTTCTGAAATGGTTTTTGGGGGGAATGTCACATTTAGGAAGCCCCTATGATGCCAGAACAGCCAAAAAACCCACATGGCATACTATTTTGGAAACTGCACCCCTCAAGGGATGTAAAAAGGGGTACAGGGAGCCTTAACACATCACAGGTATTTCACGACTTTTTGTTAAAGTCGGATGTGTAAATGAAAAAAAAAATGCTGGTTTTTCCCCAAATTTTACATTTTTACAAGGGGTAATAGGAGAAAATTACCCCCAAAATTTATAACCCCATTTCTTCTGAGTATGGAAATACCCCATGTGTGGACATCAAGTGCTCTGCTGGCGCACTACAATGCTCAGAAGAGAAGGAGCGCCAATAAGCTTTTGAAAAGGGAATTTGTTTGGAATGGAAGTCAGCCGCCATGTGTGTTTACAAAGCCCCTCGTGGCGCCAGAACAATGGACTCCCCCCCCACATGTGACCCCATTTTGGAAGCTACACCCCTCACAGAATTTAATAAGGGGTGCAGTGAGCATTTACGCTCCACTGGCATTTGACAGATCTTTGGAACAGTGGGCTGTGCAAATGAAAAATTACAATTTTCATTTTCACGGACCACTGTTCCAAAAATCTGTCAGATACCTGTGGGGCGTAAATGCTCACTGTACACCTTATTACATTACATGAGGGGTGTAGTTTCCAAAATGGGGCCACATGTGAATATTTTTTTTTTTGCGCTTATGTCAGAACCGCTGTAAAATCAGCCACCCCTGTGCAAATCCCCAATTTAGGCCTCAAATGTACATAGTGCGCTCTCACTCCTGAGCATTGTTATTCGCCCCCAGAGCATTTTACGCCCACATATGGGGTATTTCTGTACTCAGGAGAAATTGCGTTACAAATTTTGGGGGTCTTTTTTTCCTTTTACCTCTTGTGAAAATAAAAAGTATGGGGCAACACCAGCATGTTAGTGTAAAATTTTTCTTTTTTTTACACTAACAGGCTGGTGTAGACCCCAACTTTTCTTTTTCATAAGGGGTATAAGGAGACAAAGCCCTCCAAAATTTATAGTGCAATTTCTCCCGAGTACGGAAATACCCCATATGTGGCCCTAAACTGTTTCCTTGAAATATGACAGGGCTCCAAAGTGAGAGAACGCCATGCACATTTGAGGACTAAATTAGGGACTTGCATAGGGGTGGACATAGGGGTATTCTACTCCAGTGATTCCCAAACAGGGTGCCTCCAGCTGTTGCTAAACTCCCAGCATGCCTGGACAGTCAGTGGCTATCCGGAAATGCTGGGAGTTGTTGTTTTGCAACAGCTGGAGGCTCCGATTTGGAAACACTGCCATACAATATGTTTTTCATTTTCATTTGGGGGGGGGGGAGGGGGGACAGTATAAGGGGGTGTATATGTAGTGTTTTACCCTTTAGTATTTGTTAATGTAGTGTAGCGTTTTTAGGGTACATTCACACTGACGGCGGTTTACAGTGAGCTTACTGCTAGGAGTATGCGCTGCAGCAAAAAATTTGCTGCAGCTCATACTTGAAGCTGGAAACTTACTGTAAACCTGCCTGTGTGAATGTACCCTGAACATTCACATGGGGGGGGGGGGGGGGAGGGGCCAAATCTCCAGCTGTTTATGACAGACAGTGCATGCTGGGAGTTGTAGTTTTGCAACAGCTGGAGGCACACTGGTTGGAAAACCTTCAGTTAGGTTCTGTTACCTAACTCAGTATTTTCCAACCGGTGTGCCTCCAGCTGTTGCAAAACTACAACTCCCAGCATGTACTGATCACCAAAGGGCATGCTGGGAGATGTAGTTATGCAACAGCTGGAGGTATGCAACAACAACTCCCAGCAGGCCGAGACAGCTGTTTGCTGTTTGGGCATGCTGGGATTTGCAGTTTTGGAACATCTGTAGTGCTACAATTTAGAGATCTCCAGCTGTTGCAAAACTACAAATCCCAGCATGCCCAGACAGCAAACTACTGTTTGGGCTTGCTGGGAGTTACAGTTTTGCAACATCTGAAGGGCCACAGTTAGAGATCACTGCCAGTGATCTCCAAACTGGGGCCCTCCAGTTCTTGCAAAACTACAAATCCCTGCATGCACAAACAGCTGTCTGGGCATGCTGGGAGTTGTAGTTTTGCAACATCTGGAGGGTTACAGTTTAGAGACCACTGTATAGTGGTCTCAAACTGTACCCTCCAGATGTTGCTAGGCAACTTACCGACTTCTGTCGGATTCTGGGAGCCAGCCGCACGACATCGCCGGACTCCGATTTCCTCCACCGATGGTCACCCACCGCTGCCACCGCCCTCGATCTGCTATTGGTGGTCGCGTCTAGACCACCAATAGCAGAGATAGGAGGGGTGGCACCCCTGCCTCCTCACTCCTATGCCTTCATGGGGATCCTGGGTGTCTTGGACAACCGCGATCCCCCTTATAGTCCGGGTCACCATAGACCCGTATGACCCGGAATAGCCGCAAATCGCAAGTGTGAAAGTGTGAATTCACTTGCGATTTGCGGCGATCGACGACATGGGGGTTGATGACCCCCTGATCACCCCCTGGGCATTTGCGCAGGGTGCCTGCTGATAGATATCAGCAGTCACCCCCGTCCGGTCCCCGCCCGGCGCGTGGCAGGGAGGGAAATTCCCATGGGCGTACATGTACGCCCTTGGTCCTTAAGTACCAGGGAGCAAAGGCGTACCTGTGCGCCCTTGGTCCTTAAGGGGTTAAAGGGGTACTCCAAAGCATAGGGGATAAGATGCCTGATGCCACTGCTTGGGACCCCGTGATCTTCCACGCTGTCCCCCGTTAGAATCATCCCCCAGAGCGTGCTCGCTCAGGGTCTGATTACTAGCGATCACGGGGACGGAGCACAGCTGTCACGCCCCCCTCCATAGGCTTGCATTGAAGGGGCGGAGCGTGACTTCACACGGGGCGGAGCGTGACGTCACACGGGGAGGAGCCGTGATGTCACTATGCTCCGGCCCCCGTGATCGCTAGTAATCAGACGTGGAACGAGCACGCTCCGGGGGCTGATACTAATGGGGTGCTGCGTGGAAGATCACGGGGGTCCCCAGCGGTGGGACCACCGCGATCAGGCATCTTATCCCCTATCCTTAGCGCCAGTGTATGCCTTTAAGGTAAAAAGAAAATACATTTTTTTTCTTATCTTGTCCTAAAGTAGTCTTTTTCTGACTCTTCTTAGGAAACCCCATAGCATTTAGCAGTTTTCAGCAAGCCAATGCTGTGAACAGAATTGTTGGCTAGCTGTGTAAAGCTGTGTGTCTGGCTCAGGGATTCTATTAAAATTAACATAAACTGTTCAACTTCCTTTTGAGCCTACAGCAGCTGATAAGTACTGGGAGGATTTAGATTTTTAAATAGAAGTAATTTACAAATTTGTTACATTTTCTGGCACCAGTTAATTAGAAAATTTTTTTTTCCACCAGAGTACCCCTGTAAGCTCTCAGTTGTCTCTCAGACTTTGCCCTTGAAAGAGCTTGTTCTCTGAAATTAGCTATTACCTCCATCTGATTCTGTTTCCTTGTTCTGTGACTTTGGCTCGGATATTTGTTTAACCCTTTGATATTTGATTTGGTACTTCTGTTGTCCTCTTGGCTTTCTGACCCGGCTTCTGATCGCCCTGTTTGTTTGTCTCCCTGTTAGTATTGTATGTGCAGTAGAATCTCCCAATAACAGACACTCACAGTGAATAAAAGAGTGTCCGCTATTGGGAGATGTCCCCTATTGGGAAAAAAGGCTAAAAATGTTTTCTAAATGACCAAATACTGTACTGTATTCACTCCAGAGTGTAATTACCTATAAACCACGATAAAAAAGCCCTATCACAGTAGAATTTCCCAGTGCAGTTTAATCCCCCCTTATCAACCCCCTGTACTTTTTCATCCCCACTTTATACCCTGTGCCACTTTATCCCCCCTGTGCCAAATCATCCCCCATACCCCCTGTGCCACATGATTTCCCCTTGATCCCCCCATGCCATTGTATTACCCTCTGTGCAAATTCATCACCCCCTCTTTTCCACCCGCTGTGCCATTTCTTTCCCCCCTTTACCCCTTGTGCCACATCCCTTTTCCTCTTTCCTCCTCCCCATGTTGTTCTTCTTACCTGGCCAGCAGCCTCAAGTGCAGGGGCTCTTAGTGGTTTGATGTTCTCCTAAGGTCCTCTGCGCTGCCCTTACTGAGAGCATGGTTGCTGTGGGCACTAACAAGTGACATCAGGAGCTTTACTCGTCAGTTCCTGTAGCCGCCGCTGCTCACAGCCTCTCTCAAACATCAAACCTGCTGAGAGCCCCTTCACCTGAGCCTGCTGGTCAGGTAAGAAGAACAGCAGGGATAAAGGAGGAAGAAATAGCACAGGGGGTGGTAAAGAGGGGGGAATAAATTTGCACATAGGGGATCAAGGGAACATTATGTGACACGGGGGTAAAAAAAGGGGGGATGATTTGGCACAGGGGGAATTAAGTGGCACAGGGGGGATGAATAATGTAGCCGGTGGACGTACAGAAGCAGGAGACCACTGTTTAAACAGTGATCTTCTGCTTCTGTGCTTGGGCTGCTGAAGGGAGGTGCAGCAGGGGCCCGGGCCACTTGGACGTCTGGGCCCTTTACTGGGGTATTAGCTGGACATCCCCTGATGGCAGCCCTGTGTACAAGGTGGGGCCGGCACATAAGCCTGGTTGTCCCCTATTGGGAGTGTTTTGCCCCCTATTGGGACTGTTTTGTCCCCTATTGGGTGCGTCCGCGACCACTAGTGGGAGTGTCCCCTATTCGGAGGGTGCACATACATTAAGTCTTATGGGACTCTGCTGCGGAATTTAAAACAGTCTGCTATTGGGAGGTGTCCACTAAGGGAGATTTTACTATATTGCGTGTTTACCCATTGTATTCTGACTGTTTCTCCCTGACCTTACTGTATTGCTGTAGTTTGTTGTCTTGACCTGTGACGACCCTGCACTTATTGCAGAGTAGGGATTGTCTTCTAGTTGTGAAGTCATCATTAACGGTGACTACGCAATAGGCAGGGATAGGTGTTCTGGGTAAGAACTAGAGAGAAATGTATCCCTGCCCATATGTGACAGTGAGATATACATACACAGGGAGTGCCCTTTGGGACTACTATTACTACTACTACCACTATCGCCTCTTGTTGAAGCACCCGTCTAAGGGGTGCAAGAGTTCAAGTGAAAGAACTCTAGCTACCATGACAACTGAGAGCACTACTTTGAAAATACTGTACCTTCTGAGGACTACACTCACTATTGGACACCCCATGGACTCCTTCATGCATAGCCCTAGGATGAATCAAGCGTGTATTAATTTTAGTGCTGTCTGTTCTATTTGCACACTGTCTACATTGCACACTTGTCACACCTGTTTTATGGGTGTATAGGGAAAGGTATTAGCTGTAGAGGGAAGTGCTCATTGGTGTATAGGAAGAAGTATTAGCAGTAGAGGGAAATGCTCATGACTAAATAGGGAGAGGTCTTAGCAGTAGAGGGAAGTGTTCATGATTGTATAGGGAGAGGTATTATTAGTAAAAGGAAATGCTCATGGATGTACAAGGAGAGGTATTAGTGTAGAGGGAAGTGCTCATCTGTGTATAGAGAGAGGTATTAGCAGTAGAGAGGGAAGTGCTCATGGGTGTATGGAGAGATGTATTAGCAGTAGAGGGAAGTGCTCATGGGTGTAAAGGGAGAGGTATAAGCAGTAGAAAGAAGTGCTCATGGATGTATAGGGAGAGGTATTAACAGTAGAGGGAAGTGCGCATTGGTGTATAGGGAGAGGTATTAGCAGTAGAGGGAAGTGCTCAGGGGTGTATAAGGAGAGGTATTAGCAGTAGAGGGAAGTGCTCATGCATGTATAGGGAGAGGTATTAGCATTAGAGGGAAGTGCTCATGGGTGTATAGGGAGAGGTATTAGCAGTAGAGGGAAGCGCTCATGGGTGTATGGGGAGAGGTATTAGCAGTGGAGGGAAGTGCTCATGCATGTATAGGGAAGTCCCACCTGGCCTCTGTCACTCTTGCACTACCAATGTGCTACTTTATACTTAGCCCTCGGATGAATCAAACCCGTATCAGTTTTAGTGCTGTCTGTTCTATCTGCACACTGTCTACACCGCACACTTGTTGCGCCTGCTTTATGTAACTGAATCTGGCTAGTGACATAAAGGAATTAATTGCCAATGGAAATCGCTTTATTAAAGACTTGATGAAAGTGATCCGACTGAACGGATTTTACCATCTGTCAGGTGCATCTATTTGCCCAACAGCTCAAGTGAAAATATTCCAGCATATGTCAGGTCACTAAGTAATAAAGCCCCAGAAAACATCTCCGGAGGTTTTCATACTAAAGCTAAATAAGAAATGAATCATAAAAGTGGAAGTTATCACCATTTGATGTGGTTATATAAGGCATGTAAAAGCTTAAAAGGGAACACGGCAACAAATAAAAAGTAGCAAGATGTTATTATCGTCCTCTGGGGAAATATCTGATAATTACCAAGAAACTCATTTCATTTGTCATCGTAAGAAAACATCAAGATATGTGATAGAAAACCCAAGAAATCATATACTGAAAATATCAGACTCGCTCATATAGACAACTGAATCATATATCTTCTTTTCTTATGCTGAAAGTGCAACAAGAGAAAGTCAACAAATTATGGAAATCACTAGCTTGACATGTGGTGTTCCGGTGCACCTGTCTTCCTGACCTATCAGTCAGAAGCAAGTGGAGAGAAGAGCCAAGAGAGCCCACATACCCCATTAGCAAAGAAGATGATAACAGGAGATAGAAAGCCTCGGGCAACTCCAGTCCACAAATCTACAGTCATATAGGATTCCTGTGGAGAGCAGAGTCAGTGTTGGTCAGCTCCCAAGTCTTATACAAGCTATAAAATCAAATCCAGATACATCTAACCCTAATTCAGCAAGCTGGCTGCTAGTCAGTTAGCGAGGACTACAAGTCCCATAGTGCCCTGAAGCAACTGTGATCCTTGCAGAAAACTCCAGCAAACTTTTCACTAACTGTTGAACTGTTCCTGTACATTTTGCGTGTTCCTGAGTAGTGATTAGCGGCAGGGGCCATATTCAAATTTGCAAATATTTAACAAATATACGGACGAATATTCTACCTATGTTCACAAAATTTGCTTATTCTCTACGTTAGTTTTTTTCATGCGAAAATTTGTAATGAAATTTCGCATAGTGCACATGCGTGATTATATCTTTCACCTAAAAGAAGGGATGGATCAGTGTCCTCTGACAGGAAGTGCCCATTTTCGTATATTCGTGAATATTTGCATATGCGCTAATATGTGCATATATGCATATATTTGCATATATTCTCAAAAAAAAAAAAAAAGAATATTCGTCATTCCGAATATATATCGCTAGATTCAAAAAATTCGCAAAATCGCATACCCTTGAAGCTTCTACCCTTGGAGTGTGGATGTTAACGCAACCCTGGCGTCACAAACCTTATTCCAGACACATCAGCCCATTTAGCCATCACAGATAGAATACTAAAGTATAAAGATACAACTGTTGAACATCTAAAACAGAGGTCTCCAAACGCTGCACCTCCAGATTAAACTTGTGTAAATACCTAAAATTAATAAGTCCCTATATCACAAAAATGACACAAAGCTCTTTGATTATTGCACAGAATAAAGAGGACAGATGCCATCCGACAGACCGGTTCCAGATATAGGGACATAATATAGACATAGGGGGAGATTTATCAAAGGATTTAGACTGGTTTTTCTTGTCTAAATTTGTCACACAGAAAGTCGCAGTCTAAATATGTGCGACTTTTCTGCGACTTTTGCTCTAGAGGATTTTTAGAACATGATGCATGCAAGTCTATTTTAGACTGAAATGCATTGGAAAATGCATTGGTGCTGAATTTATCAAAAGCGACTTTTCAGCGACAAGTCGTATAGGCTGAAAGTATGCCAAAATGTCAGACCATGTTGGAGCAGGTTTAAATATAGACTAAAGCATAGATCATGCAGTCTGTGCACAGAATTTATCAAGAGCCGTGCGCCATTTGATAAATTAGGCGCACAATAGACCAGACTAACCCTCTGTAGTTTGGTCTATATTGATGCGGGACATAGACAACTTTGATAAATATCCCCCATATTGTTCTATCTTGTTACCTTATGAACACAACAAATGCTGTGCATGGAGGAATGTTGGATTGTGGGTATTCTTACCGTCCCTACTCCGGTTTTATTTTTTAACCAAAATAAAATAAGCAAAGACAATATTCGTTGTTAGGACCTTAGTGACAAATAGCCCTCCCAAAGCTCAGTTTGTACAGTATGAACTGATGACGACCATCCCACCCCCACACAGATGCCCTAATTTACAAGGTGCGGTGATCAGATTCCACCCACACCAGGTAAAACAGGTAAACACAAGGAATATACAAGAACTTCTACATTATTCTCTAATAATAGCCTATGCTGCACTATATAAGAAAAACAAAAATGATAGATTCCCGCCATAGTGTTTCTATCGTGGTGATTGATCCCCAGGACTGGCGTCAATCCGCTGATCTTTGGGGCGACTTCCTTTTGGGAATGGGTTGTCCATGTAGGAATAAGATTTAGGGTGGTCCTTAGGTGTCTGGGTATACCTTTATTTTTAGATTTCCCCGGAGTGACAGTATAACATCAGAGCGAAGCGATCGTATTCCGTGACGCCGCACTTCTATCATCACTGACGAATTCTCCGGCACTGAATTTTATCTTTGCCGATGACAGCGAATGAATCTTGAACGCGAGATATTTCTGCGACAATGAAACTCTAAATATGATCAACGCCCATGTTTATGCATAATCATGTAGTATTATTGGAATGGGGATTGTTGCTATAAATGACGCTGTTTCTATAAATGTTTATGGATCTATTAAAAAAGTGAAAAGAGCAGCCATTCATCTCGCGGGAAGCTCTTCATTTACGATTGCGGCGCAATTACAGACTTACATAAAATGGAAATTGGACCTGAGTATGAACCGCGAGCGACTGTAACCGGGAGAATTAAAAGCCAAAATGATCAAATAGGTGAATTTCTCCTCGGTCTTGAATATAAACAGAGGAATTATATCAGTAGTTTGGGAATGCAGCCAAAATCCGACAGAACTTTACTCAAACATATTTTTCCACTTAGAAATTGCTGTAATTCAGAAATTATGATATTATATTTTATTATATTATATTATATTATAGGTGTCACGGGGGCTTTTATGGGGTTTTATAGTCTCCAGAAACTCCCATCTTACAGCGGAACTTTATGTGTGAGCAGTGATGGATACAGGACTGTATATGATAGAGGGCGGTATATATCGCCAATTCCAGTATATATGTCACCAATCACAGTGTGGTGTCCCGGCACCGGATTGTATCCGCTGCCTTGTGGTGGGGTCCCCAAAGTCAGAGTCCCTAGGTTTAGGTGGGGTCCTCATCCTTATCTAGCCCCTTGTCACCCCTTTTGTAATTAAAATTATTTAAATACAATGTATATATTTATATTGTAGGTGTACTTACCTAGTTAGTGTCGCAGGACCTGCGGGTCATGTGATCGGGTGAAACTCTATGGTTTAGGGTTCAAGGACCTTTGAGAGGAAGTCAGGTGATCACCCACCATGCTTTGTAACAGTGAGTGACAGCTGATTGGACCAATCCAAAATGGCTCAGCCCCTGCCCATATAAGGGAGCTGCAGCAATTAATCTCTCTCTTGTTCCCGAGCTGTCAAACGAGCAGGATCTGCACAGCTGTCTTCCGCAGTGAGTTAGGCCCGAGCCGTGCGGCAACGGCTGATCTATTCAGAATCGTGAGTGTATCAATCCCTAAGCACTCTGCTAGATCACCGGACCTTATCTATCCCCTAAATCCGGACAGATCTTCGCAAATTACCCTAAATTCTCAGACTATATCGGAAGTCAAGGTCCGTAACAACTGTCAGTCATTGAACTATATAGAGACTGTATTCCTGAGACTGTTACTGTTCATTGGATGTACCGCAAGCATTCAAGTAAAGTTATCCCAGCTCAAGTTCAACTACTTTGTGGACCTTCAGTCATTTTATGCACCTATCGTTACTGGGAAGGGCAGCGATAGGCCGGAGAATTACCTCAGCATACTAGCCCTCAGCCTGGCGTCACGAACTATAGGGTTAACCTCAACCCCTCATAAACTGAAACAACACCCCCACTACCATACACCCCCCAAGGGCTTCCACAAAGCCTTTTTGGCGTTGCACGAACAGGATTCGAGTGTGTGCCTACTACAGTCGCCACTAGTGAAAGTGTACTCCCCAGAAAACAAACTTTATTCATGTGCTGTAAACCGTGTTGCTGTGTACGGGAGCGGTGCTTGTGGTGCACCATACAAGGGGCCACGAGAAAAGTAAGGGGGGAGGTGAAAACTCATCTACAACTAAGATGTGTAAACTGCGCAATGAGTTCATGCTGCGATCCTCTGGTCCGGTCGGCACAGGCGGAGCCGAACTGCTTCCGGAAAAGCACGCGAAAAAAGCCCGTGCTGCGCCCCGCCCCTGGGCGTGGCTGCCAAGTTGCTGTGTCACAGCCGAAAGGGAAGAGTCGTCTCTGGAGGGAGCGGAAGTCGGGGCTGCACCGATAACGTCCTTCCTGCCGGCCGCCATTTTGGGGAAGCCCACTACAATAAACGCCACGCACAGCGACCTCTTCAGTCTGCACAGAGAGCCGGAGAGTACAGACATGGCGGAGAGCAGTGTTCCACGTGGTGAAGTTGGCAAAATGGCGCCGGAAAAGCGGAAAGTTGTGGCAGTCGCAGCCCGACTTTTCCAAGAACTTGCTGACCGTCTGCAGCGGGTGTCATTAGACGAAGAGGGGGCCTGCAATCTTCCCCCGCTGCCTGATGATGACGACGATTGGTCAGACACACCTCCAGCGGAGAGCGCAGGGACACCTGGAGGTGCATCGCCGGTTAGATTGTCCCCTTACCACAGAACTTGGGGCTCATGGGCCAAGATCCCATCGGAGGAGTCTGCAGTGAGTACCCCGCCAGAGGCGGCCGATTCTTCCTCCTCCAGCCCTGAGGTAAGACCTCGATCAAGCTTGCCAAGTGCACGACCGTGCTCACCAAAATTGCCGCAATGGGTGTTCGGAGATGAGCCGGAGCTGATCGAGTACTTCAACCATTACCTGGGAAGCCACTACCACCAATCCCAACTGCAGAAAAAGAAAGGGCCAGTCAAGAAGCCGAGCTGGCCGAATTGATGGAAAAGCTAAAGGCCCGACACAAAGAACTCTATTCCCCCAAGCACGTGCATTTGCCCCATGAAGAGAAAGTACGGTGGCAAGAAAATACCAAAGAAATGGAGGCATTGTACGTTCGTAAATGGGATCACCCCCGAGAAGGGGAGGAGCCATTAGAAAGAAGAAGAGCAACTGTGGCCAAGTTCGACAAGGTCAGAGGTTATGGGACACTCCTTGACTGCCACACTGGGCAGACCATCCTCGTAATCCGGCGAGCAGTGCAAAGGCCATATCTCCATAAGAAGTTCAACACCTTGGAGGTGGGTGAAATTGTGGAGTACACCCCCGTCCAGAGCCTTCGTGGAGAATGGGCTGCAGCGGTCACCAGACCAACAGCCCCAACACAACTTCCCTTCAAGTATTTCCCGTCAACGGATTGGGAGTCCGACCCCTTCAACTTGAGGCCGAAAAGGTCTGCTCCTAAAGCCTCCACCAGCGTACCCAAGGAGGAGGAGCTTCAACAGTCAAGTTCATCATCTTCTATGTACAGCAAAGAGCCAAGTTCTTCATTTTCTACATATCATCGAGAGTCAAGTCCTGCTCAAGTTCTAGAAAGTAAGCCCAAATTGCAGGCACCAAAGACCGTACCTAGACCTTCTCAGAGCAATGAGAGTTTGTCTGTTCCAGAGGTACCAACACACGTACTTAGGCCCTCTCGGAGCAATGAGAGTTTGCCTCCTGCACAGGTACCAACGTATGTACCAAGGCCCTCTTCTGACATGGAGAGTTTGCCTGCTTCCAGGGTACCAACCAAAGAGTCATGGGTTCATCCTAGTTTGGAGATGGTACTCAAGCCCTATTGCCCCACTTTGATCCCGGCTAAAAAGCCTGTGTCCCCTGCTAATGCTGCCTTCCACCACTCCATCCTCACCAATGTGGTGTGGCAAAGCTATGTCAATTCCAATCCTGCCCCTGATGTTGGCAGATACAGAGGAACCAAGATAGAGGCACAACAAGAGTAAAGAAGAATGTTCTTTGAAGAGACTTTAAAGTAATGTCAGATTGTTTCTTATGTTAACCACTTTTATTTTGCAGCAACCAAGTTCAAGAATTATGCCTAGCAGGACTGTGCTAAGATTGTTCCAGTTCAAAGTTCAGCAATGTAACCACTAAGCTTGTGCCTGACTATTAAGTCAAGAGACTCCTAGCCTGTAGGAGATTCATTAAGGACTGTACCCGGCTGAGTTGTGGTTAAGGCCGTGTTTACCTTTCCCTTCCATGAACTCTTAGTGTAGGTGGACTGCTGATCCTTACACGCCACTTTGTATATTTCCCTTTAATTGGACTCCTAGTGTAGGTGGACTGCTGATCCCTACACGTCTGTTTTATGTACATACCAGCAGCTTCATAAGAACTCTTATGCTAAATGTTGCACTTATCGGGTGAATGTGTCTGAACCATGTTGGAGTGTTGAGTCTGTATAGTAAATATGTAAATGATTCTTGTACACAGGAAGGTATCCTCGGGTCTGTGTACATAAAAAAATAGGTAAGGGTTGTACATAGAAAGATAGTCTAATGTCTATATACATAAAAAGTGAGTCAGAGCTGTACACAGAAAATGTTGGTGTGTTGCACGTGTACACTCTACACTAAAAACATAAATGATTCTTGTACATACAAATGTATAGAATGCTAAAGGTGTCTAGTAGTTGCTAAATAGGTGACACCTCGGCTCCTCTGAGGGTAGTATTATTACTGTTGACCATCGCTAACATCTGTCTCAACAAAAATAATAGGGAGGATTACCCTTAAAATAGTACTTGCACACATAGTACTCTAGATTACTGACTTAAATGTACTACCTCAAGTTTCTTCAGTACATACACAAAAACAAAATATATCTCACTTAAGGAAACACTTTAGGGATTGTAGCCTATTGAAGTTCAATTCCTGCCACTGTTAGGTACACTTCTTATTCTCCTTCTTTGCATGTGTGAGATGCTCTACCTGGCCAGAAGGTGCTCTTGCGAGCTAACAAATGAAACACGTAATTCTTAAAGTAACCTAGGTAGGTTATGTGAAGTGCTCTAGGGGTAAGTAGTGTGTAGCCGATAGACCCTAGCAGCCAATCTTACTGTGACCTAGCTTCCGGCTAGCCAGTATACCTTATGTGTACTAACAGGAAACTCATTGTTGGCGAATAAAATGTGTGAGATAATAAAATTGTTTAGTCAGCTTGAAACTAAAGGTATAGAGAGCTGTGCTAATGTTTAGTTAGCCTCATAAAGATGTGTAGAGAGCTAATAAAATGCCTCAGGAGCTAGAAACGACATGTTAGATAGCTGCCTGGTTGTCTAGTAAGCTTTAAAATGTATAGTAAGCTTAATAAAAATGTTTTAGAAGCTAGAAACTAAAGGTCTAGATAGCTTCATAATTGCTTAGATAGCTTCATAAATGTCTTAGAAGCCTTCTTAAATGTCTAATAGGATTACTAGTCTACAAAATGTTTGAAATGCCTAGAAAATGTCTAGTAGGTTTAAAAGTACCTAATGTATATAAAAGTTTGTCAGGATATAGATTCTGTCTAGTTAGAGATCCTGCTTAAGTCTGTCCTAGTTCCTCTGCCTTAGGGGACAGGCGTCGGGGGCGACTTATTTTAAGTAAGGGGGTTTGTGGTTTCCCGGCACCGGATTGTATCCGTTGCCTTGTGGTGGGGTCCCCAAAGTCAGAGTCCCTAGGTTTAGGTGGGGTCCTCATCCTTATCTAGCCCCTTGTCACCCCTTATGTAATTAAAATTATTTAAATATAATGTATATATTTATATAGTAGGTGTACTTATCTAATTAGTGTCGCAGGACCTGCAGGTCATGTGATCGGGGAAAACTCTATGGTTTATGGTTCAAGGACCTTTGGGAGGAAGTCAGGTGATCACCCACCATGCTTTGTAACAGTGAGTGACAGCTGATTGGACCAATCCAAAACAGCCCTGCCCCTGTCCATGTACGGGAGCTGCAGCAATTAATCTCTCTCTTGTTCCCGGGCTGTCAAACGAGCGGGATCTGCGCAGCTGTCTTCCGCAGTGAGTTAGGTCCGAGCCTTGCGGCAACGGCTGATATATTCAGGACTGCGAGTGTATCAATCCCTAAGCACTCTGCAGGATCACCGGACCTTATCTATCCCCTAAATCCGGATGGATCTTCGCAAATTACCCTAAATTCTCAGACTATATCAGAAGTCAAGTTCCGCAACAACTGTCAGTCATTGAACTATATAGAGACTGTATTCCTGAGACTGTTACTGTTCATTGGATGTACCGCAAGCATTTAAGTAAAGTTATCCCAGTTCAAGTTCAACTACTTTGTGGACCTTCAGTCATTTCATGCACCTATCGTTACTGGGAAGGGCGGCGATAGGCCGGAAAATTACCTCAGCATACTAGCCCTCAGCCTGGCGTCACAAACTATAGGGTTAACCTTAACCCCTCATCTACCGCAACAACACCCCCACTACCATACACCCCCCCAAGGGCTTCCACAACAGTATATATCGCCTATCACAGTATATATGTCACTAATCACAGTATATATCACCAATCGCAGTATATATGTCACTAATCACAGTATATATGTCACCAATCACAGTATATATGTCACTAATCACAGTATATATGTCACTAATCACAGTATATATCACCAATCGCAGTATATATGTCACTAATCACAATATATATGTCACCAATCACAGTATATATGTCACTAATCACAGTATATATCACTAATCACAGTATATATCACCAATCGCAGTATATATCACCAATCACAGTATATATCACCAATCACAGTATATATGTCACTAATCACAGTATATATCACTAATCACAGTATATATCACCAATCACAGTATATATCGCCAATCACAGTATATATCACCAATCACAGTATATATCACCAATCACAGTATATATCACCAATCGCAGTATATATATATCACTAATCACAGTATATATGTCACCAAAGTATATATGTCACTAATCACAGTATATATGTCACTTATCACAATATATATGTCACCAATCACAGTATATATCACCAATCACAGTATATATCGCCAATCACAGTATATATCACCAATCACAGTATATATCGCCAATCACAGTATTTATCACCAATCGCAGTATATATATATCACTAATCACAGTATATATGTCACCAATCAAAGTATATATGTCACTAATCACAGTATATATGTCACTAATCACAGTATATATCACCAATCACAGTATATATGTCACTAATCACAGTCTATATGTCACTAATCACAGTATATATGTCACTAATCACAGTATATATGTCACTAATCAAAGTATATATGTCACTAATCACAGTATATATGTCACTAATCACAGTATATATCACCAATCACAGTATATATGTCACTAATCAAAGTATATATGTCACTAATCACAGTATATATGTCACTAATCAAAGTATATATGTCACTAATCACAGTATATATGTCACTAATCACAGTATATATGTCACTAATCACAGTATATATCACTAATCACAGTATATATGTCACTAATCACAGTATATATGTCACTAATCACAGTATATGTGGTGCAGGTCCATACTGAGGAGAGGAGTCTAAGGGGTCCCCTGATGCATTATTTCAGCTTGTGGGCTGTCATTGCAGAAATGGTGGCCCCAGTTGGGCTCTATGTAGATGATATGGCGGTATATACCTTGATAAGATACCTCTTCTCTAAGCTGCCATGTTATCAAGGTGATTGACATGTTTGGTATGTATTATGGACTCATGATAATCTGGGGGTAGTCCTTACTGATGTCCTGGTCCCATACAGCCCCACCAGGTTCCGCTTCTCTCTCCTTTACTCCTCATTGAGGAATTTAAATATCATCAGAGTCAGTAATGTTTCGGCCAGAGACTCCCAACTTAAAGGGGAACTGCAATAGGGGATAAGATGTCTGATTGCAGGGTTCCTGCCATTGGGAACCCCTGCGATCTCCGGGCTAGCAGCAGCGGCGTCCAGAAGATAGAAGCTTGGAGCTTCCATGTTCGTGACATCTCGCCATGCCCCCTCCATTCATATCTATGGGAGTGGTGTTATGGCTAGTACATAGGGCGTGATCGCTGTAGTCACAAGTCATCCAGCACAGAGTGGAGTATGCTCCATGCACGGATGACTATGGTGCTGTACCGGAGATCGTGGGGGTCCCCAACGGCGGAGTACCCCTTTAATGTTCCAAATGTATTTAAAATGATCCTGTTGCCTAAGCTGCTGTTTGTGCTGCATCATAGCTCCGTGATTGCTCCTACTTGTTTTTTTTAATCTGATGCCCCCCTTTATTTGGGCAGTGTGGAGAGTTCAAAAAGATGGGGTTTTTGAGAGCACTACGGTGTTTCGACAGGAGTCAAATGAAACAGAGATATGAGCCAGCACTTACGCAGGACTAACTTTTATTAGAAAAAGAAGTCAAAGGTAAAACAGGACAACGCGTTTCTGCGCACACTCGCTATGGTAGCTTATCCACCCCCAGTATTCAGATCACCATTGGAAGCCTAACACCATCCTACCATTTGCAACAGCTGGAATCCCTTGCTTTTGGGACCACTGTGCATACGTGCGCTCTCCAACACGAGGACAACGCCTTCAGCATTGCTAATCTGCACCTGCATCCACTCACCAGCCACACACCGCATCCTTGTTGCCATCAGAATTGGGAAATCCTTGGACTTACCACGCAGACATCCACACTGAGCCGGCCGCCGAGCCGAGCCAGTCTGCGATACGGAGCCCAGCGAAATAGCGGCTTCCATCCCAGGTTACCTGCACACAGCAGAGCGTTGTTATTGTGGACCCGAGGAAGGCGCGAGTGTGCGCAGAAACACGTTGTCCTGTTTTACCTTTGACTTCTCTTTCTAATAAAAGTTAGTCCTGTGTAAGTGCGGGCTCATATCTCTGTTTCATTTGAATCCCATCGAAACACAGTAGCGCTCTCAAAAGACCCATCTTTTTGAACTCTCTACACTGCCTTTGTTGTCCGTCTCCCTCTGGAACTCGGAAAAATAAGGGGTGAGAGCAGCAGACTGTTGCAATCTCCTTTTCTCTACCCCCTACCATACCACATGGGCCCCACCCACCTCTGTGCACATCGACTCAAGGTCAGTACGTCACCTTGGGTGTTGGTGGCGGGTATCTGCATCATCCATTTTCTAAGAAATACTACACAGGGAGCGCCCCGTTGTGTTTTTTTTCTTCTCCTTTTTTTCCTTTATACCCCTTTATTTGGGGTAATTCTTCACTCAGATTTAAACTCTCTATACTGCAGAGACCTAAAATGTTAGTGGGAGCAGCTTTTCCATTTTTTTCCCTGTATTTTCTATCCGGTCAACCTTATCATGTATATTATTGAATACTCCTGTGTCCCGGCCTAACTCTGAGAGTAATTTGGTCCCCAACCCAGTCCACAAGGACACCAACATTGCAGATTTTTTCAGTTCCTCTATTGGAATAAAACAGGGAAAACTCTAATCCTGGACTCAATTATTAGGGGGACAGACAGGGCAATCTGTCACAAAGACCGGGATCGCCGAACAGTGTGTTGTCTGTCTGGCGCACGAGTTCGGCACATCGCGGATCGGGTTGACAGGTTGCTGGGTGGGGCTGGAGAGGACACAGCAGTCATGGTACATATTGGCACCAATGACAAAGTAAGAGGTAGGTGGAGTGTCCTTAAAAATGATTTCAGGGACTTAGGCCGCAAGCTTAAGGACCTCCAAGGTAGTATTTTCTGAAATATTCCCTGTACCACGAGCCGCACCAGAGAGGCAGCGGGAGATCAGGGAGGTAAACAAGGGGCTCAGAAGATGGTGTAGGAAGGAAGGGTTTGGGTTCATGGAGAACTGGGCCGACTTTGCTTTCAGATACCGGCTCTACCGTAGGGACGGGCTGCACCTCAATAGGGAGGGGGCACTGTGCTTGGGGAGAAGATGGCTAGAAGGATGGAGGAGTGTTTAAACTAGGGACTGGGGGGAGGGAACCTATAACATAGAGGGGGAAGATAGTGTAGATAGAGAGGTGGGAATTATAAATGTACCTGGGGGTGGAGCGGAGTGAGGGGTTAGAATAGTTAATAAGGATAGGAATGGGGGAGGGGTTAGAATAGTTAATAGGGATAGGAGCGGGGGGAGGGGTTAGAATAGTTAATAGGGATAGGAGCGGGGGGGAGGGCTTAGAATAGTTAATAGGGATAGGAGCGGGGGAGTGGTTAGAATAGCTAATAGGGATAGGAGCGGAGGGAGGGGTTAGAATAGTTAATAGGGATAGGAGCGGGGGAGGGGTTAGAATAGTTAATAGGGATAGGAGCGGGGGGAGGGGTTAGAATAGTTAATAGGGATAGGAGTGGATGGAGGAGTTAGTATAATAGGGATAGGAGCGGGGGGAGGGGTTAGAATAGTTAATAGGGATAGGAGCGGGGGGAGGGGTTAGAATAGTTAATAGGGATAGGAGTGGATGGAGGAGTTAGTATAATAGGGATAGGAGTGGAGGGAGGGGTTAGTATAATAGGGATAGGAGCGGGGGAGGGGTTAGTATAATAGGGACAGGATATGTATATAAGAATGTTGTATCTTTAAGAAGGGTTAACATGTGATCACCAGTTGTCATGTGATTGTTACCCAGGAGGTATCAGTGACCAGGTGACTTAAGGGTGACCAATAGGACCCTCCCAGAGTCTCCCCCATAAAATCCCTGGGAGGAGTCTCTTCTCTCTCTGAGTCTTTGCTGAGGTGCAGTCGAGCCTAAGAGTCTGGAGTCATAGGAGCTTCAAGTCAAGTCTACAGCCACAAGTTATGTCTCCAAGTAAGATACAGTCACAGCTTAGTCTGTCTCCAGTCAAGTCAACGTGGCCTGCACTAAATTGTCCAAAACCACTGCAAGTCCCAGCAAGCCCTTAAGGTCTCTGAAGTCACTGGTCACCTCCGTGGGCCTGGCTGATCTGTATAGACTTTACCATCTGTCACTCAGTAAAGCTACTGTTGTCTGTAACTTGGCGTCGGAGTCATTATTGCCCCCGTGCCTAGCCCAGGATCCAGCGGTATACCTTCGGGTGGTATTGAGGATAAACCATGCCCTGGCGTCACGAATTCAAGGGGTAATGCCATCTGCCCTGCATCTCACACCCCATACCACACATGCAGCTCGTAACACTTTGCTTTGTGGCTTCATTCACTTTATTTGTCCCCTGTCGTTGGTGACTCTGCATACATTGGCTAGATCTGGGTCACACTGCGGGTGATCTTTATAACCAGAATGTTTTTCTTTCCTTTGTGATGTATAAGGTCCCTCACACTCAGTTTTCTAGGTGTATACAGATCGGTAGTATTCTGCGATCTCACTTTCCTAATGTTGGAGTGGACCCCTTTATCTCCTCCTTACCTCTCATTGACGTTTTTTCAGACCTCTTGGAGCTTTTGAACAGATCACCTCCAACCTTCATTAATCTGCACGCAACGTTCTTGGCTTGTAACACATTGCACAAGGAAGGAAGTTGTCCAGCAATGGGCAGATACCAGAATGCACTCACTTTATTGATATCCGGAGGCCATAGAAACATTCATAAGGAATATGTAATGAGCGCACCTGACTAGTCTGTGTATACTTCTCCCTGGTCAGGTAAGAGTTACAATTGTTGGTCAATAGGCAGCTAGGAGAGGTCATTTCAAGCCTCTAGAACCTTCTAGCACTTACTGCTGATTGTAAAGGGATACTTCACTGGCCAGCGTTCGGAACATTTAGTTCAGGACGCTGTTTTCGCACTGCGGGGGTCGGCCATGCTCCTCGTGACGTCATGGCCATGCCCCCTCAATGTAAGTCAATGGGTGGGGTGGCGTGCCATGCCCATTCCCCTAGACTTGCATTGAGGGGGCATGGCCATGACATCACGAGGGGCGTGACCGACCCCCGCAGTGTGAAAACAGCATTCACACCAGTGGAGTACCCCTTTATTTCCCTTTGTGTCTGTGAACACATGTACTTTGTATAGCCATGGCTTATTAGTTCGGTCCTGTTTAGCTTCTTCCTTGTTCTATTTCTCTAGGTATTTGTCGGTTCTGGTTGGTTTTATCCTGTCTAGTAAAAATATAAATAAAAAAAAGCAATACACCATATTGTACATGTACTGGATTACCAGAGGCCATGAAAATAGAGTGCTTGAAACCAGACAAATATATTATCCCTTCCACCAATCACTTAAAGGAAAAAACGTAAGAGCAATATCTTATAAATTATGTATGTTGAATGCTATTTTACACAACCTTCCCTACAGGTTTCACCCATACGGTCAGTGTGACATCATCAGGGGACACTGTGTAGTGTGTGTGTGTATAAAACAATGAAGCGTAAATGCAAAAATGAAAATCGTCCGCATGACGGACTACAAGGGGCATCATGGCCGCTACTATTTACTACACTACTAAAATATTCTAAATCTAAAAGAACTGAACTCGTCCAATTAAGGAATGAACGTCCATTAATCAATGACGCGTTATAAGGAATGTAAAAAATGAAGATTGCTTGAAAAAAAAAAAAAATCCCAAATTAAACATTATCTCTCTCGTTTACCTCCTATAGCTACAACTTCAATCATTAAAGACGTTCAAGGATGGAAAGTCAGGGGATTCATTAGCTTCATATTCTCCGGGGTTTATTGTAAAGCCGAGCAAAAAATCTTTGTTAAATTAAAAGTAAAATGCGCCTTTATACTTTTCTCAGAGCCAAAGAAGTTGAGTAAAGATTAAGTAAAAACACTTATGATAACTAATGATGTAGATGGAATAACGTTTGGCCACGGACAATTTCCAGCCATTAATCTTTCCGCTGATCTTATTTTATTTTTTTAAATGTTTTATTCATTTTTAGAGGAACTTTTTTTTTCTTTCATTTAAACAACTTGCAAACCTACAACTGTTGTCTGGGCATGCTGGGAGTTGCAGTTTTGCAAAATCATGAACAATCGAGCAGTGCTCTCCAAACTGTGGACCTCAAGCTGTTGTTCCGGGCATGCTGGGAGTTGTAGTTTTACAACAGCTGGAGGTAAACAGTTTGGAGACCACTGCTCTACTGTCCATAATTTTGCAAAACTACAACCCCCAGCATGCCCGGACAGCCAAAGGCTGTTCGGGCATGTTGGGAGTTGTAGTTGTGCAACAGCTGAAGGATCACAGTTTGGAGACCACCGTTACTGACTAATAGGATGGATGATTTGGGGTAAATGAAATATCATGGTGTATGCAGAAGAGGGGGCCATATAGACGAGACTAAAATGGATTTTCCTGATTTGTTACAATGTTGTTTTAGAAGGGGTTCTCCAACATAAGGTGACTTTAGTAATTATCATACAGCAATGGACATGCTTACCAAGGATCGGTGCTTGTGTTGGTGGTAAATGGTTGTGTCCTGTGTCCCCCATCACACTGCTGCCTTGTTTTTGGGAACTGGCTACTTCCAGTTTTTGTGGCCTCCCTCAGACTACAATCCCCAGGATCCATTCTTTTTGAAGGTGGGAGGTGACTTAGTTCCCTCTTAAACATTGGTTTCTCCACCCATTGCAGCACAGCCACGCTCCCATTGATCACATGACTTGCCTGACATCACCTGACACACAAGCTGTGGATCTGTGTGATGATGAATGCACTTGTCCTCCGGGAGCATCATCAGGGCACGGCTTCACACACAACAGATGGCGCAGCCGAGCCCCCTTTCAGCACCTGACTTGTGATGTAATGTCTCAGGCTGCACAGTGAGCTGGGAAAGGTCCGGGACAACACTTATTTTGTAGGCTACAGAAAATAAACATCTGGGAAAAGAAAGACAAAGAAATTCAATATCAGACACCGAACACAGGTAAGTGAAGTATATTAGTAACTAGACTGACTGCTGTCCTGAGGTGGCTGGGTAGCGGAGGGTGTGCATTATGATAGTGGGCCATCTGCACTTTATAATTATGGTATATCCTAGGTGGGGTTATCCCCTGTTGTTTGCCTTGGGGTGTATGTGTTTTTAAGAGTTGGTTATTTTTAATGGGTGGGAACATTTTTGGTATAGTGTAATTTTGTGGATCAATAAAGATTGTGTTTTGTACCAGATTGGCCAATCATTTTTAGGTATTTACTACTTGTTTAGTCACCCTAAATAGTGGCTCCACAACTTGGGGACAGTCCACAAGCTAACTGAAGTGCAGAAGTTTCATGGTCAGAACAAGAAACAGAACTGCACGGGGTCGGGGACACGAGTCAGGATACGAAAGGTTAACCACTCTAACACTCAGTCAGGGAACCAGGATACTAAATAACGTCAGGAAGTAGTTGCCAACAGATATCAGGATAACATGGCAGCAGGTATATAGTGTACAGACTACAGCCCAAGAATCAAAGCAAGATAAACCGCAGATAGAAGAATATGAACGAGACAGGGAGAGAGAGAAAAAGAATGAAGGAGAAAGAGAAGATAGTGAGATACAAAAGGGAGGAGGAGAATTACAGGAAGTGAGGTAAATGGCCTACCTTGTAGATCGAACCTACCCCCCAGACCAGCAAGGCCGAGGGATAGGGTGGAAGGTTGGTGGGGGTGAGGAGAGTTGTGACAAAATATAAAGTATGTTGTCACCAATCAGGACAAACTCAGTAAGTGGAGGTCCCTAAACTTCGGGGACAAGACAAATTCATGCCATGGAGTCCAAGTTGGCCAGGTTTTTCCCAACATGGCGGTGTGAGATTGTCAAGAGTGCCTCCATTTTATATAGGTGGGCAACCTCTTTAAGCCAGACCAAAACAGAGGGAGGGTGGATTTCCACAGACGTGGGGATCACCGTCCTTGCAACTAGGAAATGTTTTTATTCTTAAAGGAGTACTCTGACCCCTAGATATCTTATCCCGTATCCAAAGGATAAATGATAAGATGTCTGATCGCGGGGGTCCCGCCGCTCTCTGTGCAGCCTCCAGCATTCATTTAGAATGCTTGGAGCGGGCGGCAGGGGTCGTGACATCCCGCCACACCACCTCATTGCAAGTCTATGGGAGGGGTGTATGGCTGTCACGCCCCTCCCATAGACTTGCATTGAGGGGGTGTGATGTGACATCACAAGGGGGCAGGGTCGTGACTCACAACGCTCCCCGCTCACTCCAAGCGTTCAGAACAAAATGTTCCGAACCCTGGGGCAGCGGAGTACCCCTTTAATGCTTGTCCAGAATCAGTTCTAATGATATTAGTCACCTTGTGAGCACCACATTCTTCTTCCATCGATTGCTCTGGATCGTTTCTACAAAGGACCTTGACTTTACCGATCCAAGTCTGGATGCCGGCACTTCACCTAGAATTACGACCTAGAGGAATCGGTGCCGACGGCAAAGGGCGGTCACACCAAACACGGACTGGATTTACACTTCCCTTCTGTTCACTCACTTTACAGTCTTTGCTTCTTACTTTACAGCAGTTTTCGCACCAAACACGGACCGGATTTACATTTCTCTTCTTTGCTTCCTTTGCTTCTTACTTTACAGCAGTTTTCACACCAAACATGGACCGGATTTAAACTTCTCTTCTTTGCTTCTTACTCTACAGCACTTTTCACCCCAAACACGGACCGGATTTACCCTTCTCTTCTGTTCACTCACTTTACAGTCTTTGCTTCTTACTTTACAGCACTTTTCACACCTTCCTTGTGCTCAGTCCTATTCTTTGGGGCATGCTGGGAGTTCTATCTTTGAAACAGCTTGAACGTTGGAAATCGTTGCTTAAGAAATAATAAAGAATCTGCACAGGAAGGTTCAATGCCGATCTTCACCTTTTTATCCACTTTTCCTTTGCTCCAATGAGTCTAAAACACAAAAAAATCGAACAATGAAGAACTTTATGATCCCTTTCTTCTTGTCATCTTCCTCCCGCCGGCATGGAGACATCTGTGGTCACAGCGGATCCCTGCCATCTATACCCAGCGTGTCATATGTCCTTCAGGAAACTCTTCAGCTGCATTTTTTACGGAAATCTAAGCTTGCGAGGCATATCAGTGTATGTGTTGGGGGCCCCGGGGGCCGAGCATTAAGAGACGGGATGAGCAGCTGTGTAGGAGGTGGGAGCCGCCATCTGCAAGACTGTTATACTGGTTTATTACTGGAGTATAGGGGACATGATAACTGGTCATAGCAGAGGCAGCACGGTTCACTTATTACTTAGAGTTATTACTTATAGTTATGTAAGCTGTTTGTATATGGTTAAATTAAATGAAGATTAAAGGGGTACTCCGCTCCTAGACATCTTATCCCCCTATCCAAAGGATCTAGATCTCCATCTGTAAAATCAGACGTGTGGTACCAGGGAGCTGGATTGTGGGTAGATTAGGCTGGGTTCACATTACTGTTAGAGGTTTAACTTGATAGTAATAAATGTAGAGATGTAGAGTGTCCACTCACTGTAGTCACACAGACTCCCAAAAATCTTAATGTTAAGGGGAGTAAATTAAAAAGTTACTTTTAATAACAATGCAGCTAAAAAACATATATATATATATATATATATATATATATATATATATAAATAAATAAATATATATATATATATATATATATATGTATATATAGTGCAAGATCAATTAAACCGACAGGGGATAAAACTGTCCACAGTACGGCTAAAAGTGACCCCATCTGACCTGTTGCGGTCATATCATTGGTCTGCAGACGTCTAACTGTTTACAAGGCCCTGCCCAACGTGTTTCGGTCAACCCACAATGGTGACCTCATCAGGGGCTGTTTACACTTGCCTGCGCAGGCAGCCGTCAGTATCATACAGCTCCCCGCCACTGCGGGTGTGCACAGGGAGAACACGGTCAGGACATCGGGCATGGACCTACGGATGTTATCCTGAATATTTTCTCTTCACAGGACTCTAACTGAGCATACCATACTGTGATATAATTGATACTTTCTGTGATTAAGTTGGGGTTGCAACTGTATCTGCAATCCCCTTTGTGATACAGCTTTCTCATAATTGCTATATAAAAATATAAGCGGTCTCATTTTTCTGAGCACGCAAGTGTGAACAGCCCCTGATGATGTCACAATTGTGGATTAACTGAAACGCGTTGGAAAGAGCATGGTATAGAGTTAGACGCCTTTAGACCAATAATATGACAGCAACAGGTCAGATGGGGTCACTTTTAGGCGTGCTGTAGACAGTTTAATATACCTCTTAACTCTGAGTTTATCCTGCGTTTTTCGACAGGGGATCATCATCAGTATCCCCTGTTGATTTAATTGATCTTGCACTATATATATATATATATATATATATATATATATATTTCTTAACTGCATAGTTATTGAAAGTTAAGTTTTAGTTCACTCCCCTTTCCCCTTCACATTAAGAGGTTTAACTTGATGCAGACTAGATTGGCCGATTGGTTCTTATCTGCTGACACATTTTATAGTTTTATGTAACACCTTGTGTCTAATAGAACAGGAGTGAGCGCAGAAAAGTGCTAGCTCCACCCTCACTTCCTGGATTTTGTCCCAGCCTGTGCTTTAGACGGGACAAAAATGAGGCTGCAGACGGACAGGATTATATTCTGGATTGTATGGGGACACCTAGTGGTCTTTTTTTTTATAAGCCATGATTATAAAAGTAGACAACTTTTTTTAAAGAAGTAAATTTCAAAGATTAATGTTTTGCCAAGGCACAAAACATATAAAATGTTTTTGATTCTGACAGTGCCCATTTAATGAAAACCTGATCCAGAGCTCTGGAACTCAGACTGGGTCAAAGGTTACTGGGTCGAAAGTTCCCCTTATAAAAAGACAATCGGGGAGATCTATCAAAACCCGTCCAGGGGAAAAAAGTTTACCAGTTGCCCATAGCAACCAATAAGATCACTTTTTTTTTATTTTCAGAGGTCTTGTTAAGAATGAAAGAAGCGATCTAATTGGTAGCTATGGGCAACTGGTCAACTTTTTCCCCTGGACAGGTTTTGATAAATCTCCCCAAATGACCCTATGTACACAGCAAATACAACACAGGAGCAGCTCTGTGAATGTCCTTAAGTGGCTCAATCAGAGCTCGAACCCAATGGAACATCTCCAGAGAGAGACCTGACAAATCTCTTCCACCGATGGTCCCATCCAACCTGACAGAGCTGAGAGGATCTGCAGAGAAGAATGGCCGAAACTCCCCAAATCCAGGTGTGTAAACCTCGTGGCCTCATCCCCAAGAAGACTGGAGGCTAGAATCACTGCCAGAGGGGCTTCACCTATGTCTCGAGTAAAGGGTATGAATACTTATGTCATATGTTATAGTAAAGGGTATGAATACTTATGTCACATGTTATAGTAAAGGGTATGAATACTTATGACATATGTTATAGTAAAGGGTATGAATACTTATGTCACATGTTATAGTAAAGGGTATGAATACTTATGTCATATGTTATAGTAAAGGGTATGAATACTTATGTCACATGTTATAGTAAAGGGTATGAATACTTATGTCACATGCTATAGTAAAGGGTATGAATACTTATGTCACATGTTATAGTAAAGGGTATGAATACTTATGTCACATGTTATAGTAAAGGGTATGAATACTTATGTTACATGTTATAGTAAAGGGTATGAATACTTATGTCACATGTTATAGTAAAGGGTATGAATACTTATGTCATATGCTATAGTAAAGGGTATGAATACTTATGTCATATGTTATAGTAAAGGGTATGAACACTTATGTCACATGTTATAGTAAAGGGTATGAATACTTATGTCACATGTTATAGTAAAGGGTATGAATACTTATGTCATATGTTATAGTAAAGGGTATGAATACTTATGTCATATGCTATAGTAAAGGGTATGAATACTTATGTCATATGTTATAGTAAAGGGTATGAATACTTATGTCACATGTTATAGTAAAGGGTATGAATACTTATGTCACATGTTATAGTAAAGGGTATGAATACTTATGTCACATGTTATAGTAAAGGGTATGAATACTTATGTTACATGTTATAGTAAAGGGTATGAATACTTATGTCACATGTTATAGTAAAGGGTATGAATACTTATGTCACATGTTATAGTAAAGGGTATGAATACTTATGTCATATGCTATAGTAAAGGGTATGAATACTTATGTCATATGTTATAGTAAAGGGTATGAACACTTATGTCACATGTTATAGTAAAGGGTATGAATACTTATGTCATATGTTATAGTAAAGGGTATGAATACTTATGTCACATGTTATAGTAAAGGGTATGAATACTTATGTCACATGTTATAGTAAAGGGTATGAATACTTATGTTACATGTTATAGTAAAGGGTATGAATACTTATGTCACATGTTATAGTAAAGGGTATGAATACTTATGTCACATGTTATAGTAAAGGGTATGAATACTTATGTCACATGCTATAGTAAAGGGTATGAATACTTATGTCACATGTTATAGTAAAGGGTATGAATACTTATGTTACATGCTATAGTAAAGGGTATGAATACTTATGTCACATGCTATAGTAAAGGGTATGAATACTTATGTCACATGTTATAGTAAAGGGTATGAATACTTATGTCACATGTTATAGTAAAGGGTATGAATACTTATGTTACATGCTATAGTAAAGGGTATGAATACTTATGTCACATGTTATAGTAAAGGGTATGAATACTTATGTCACATGTTATAGTAAAGGGTATGAATACTTATGTCACATGTTATAGTAAAGGGTATGAATACTTATGTTACATGCTATAGTAAAGGGTATGAATACTTATGTCACATGTTATAGTAAAGGGTATGAGTACTTATGTCACATGTTATAGTAAAGGGTATGAATACTTATGTTACATGCTATAGTAAAGGGTATGAATACTTATGTCACATGTTATAGTAAAGGGTATGAATACTTATGTCACATGTTATAGTAAAGGGTATGAATACTTATGTCATATGTTATAGTAAAGGGTATGAATACTTATGTTACATGCTATAGTAAAGGGTATGAATACTTATGTCATATGTTATAGTAAAGGGTATGAATACTTATGTCACATGTTATAGTAAAGGGTATGAATACTTATGTCACATGTTATAGTAAAGGGTATGAATACTTATGTTACATGCTATAGTAAAGGGTATGAATACTTATGTCACATGCTATAGTAAAGGGTATGAATACTTATGTCACATGTTATAGTAAAGGGTATGAATACTTATGTCACATGCTATAGTAAAGGGTATGAATACTTATGTCACATGTTATAGTAAAGGGTATGAATACTTATGTTACATGTTATAGTAAAGGGTATGAATACTTATGTCACATGTTATAGTAAAGGGTATGAATACTTATGTTACATGTTATAGTAAAGGGTATGAATACTTATGTCATATGTTATAGTAAAGGGTATGAATACTTATGTCACATGTTATAGTAAAGGGTATGAATACTTATGTCACATGTTATAGTAAAGGGTATGAATACTTATGTTACATGTTATAGTAAAGGGTATGAATACTTATGTCACATGTTATAGTAAAGGGTATGAGTACTTATGTTACATGCTATAGTAAAGGGTATGAATACTTATGTCATATGTTATAGTAAAGGGTATGAGTACTTATGTTACATGCTATAGTAAAGGGTATGAATACTTATGTCACATGTTATAGTAAAGGGTATGAATACTTATGTCACATGTTATAGTGAAGGGTATGAATACATATGTTATAGTAAAGGGTATGAATACTTCTGTCACATGTTATAGTAAAGGGTATGAATACTTATGTCACATGTTATAGTAAAGGGTATGAATACTTATGTCACATGTTATAGTAAAGGGTATGAGTACTTATGTCACATGTTATAGTAAAGGGTATGAATACTTATGTCACATGTTATAGTAAAGGGTATGAATACTTCTGTCACATGTTATAGTAAAGGGTATGAATACTTATGTCACATGTTATAGTAAAGGGTATGAATACTTATGTCACATGTTATAGTAAAGGGTATGAATACTTATGTCACATGTTATAGTAAAGGGTATGAATACTTATGTTACATGTTATAGTAAAGGGTATGAATACTTATGTCACATGTTATAGTAAAGGGTATGAATACTTATGTCACATGTTATAGTAAAGGGTATGAATACTTATGTCACATGTTATAGTAAAGGGTATGAATACTTCTGTCACATGTTATAGTAAAGGGTATGAATACTTATGTCACATGTTATAGTAAAGGGTATGAATACTTATGTTACATGTTATAGTAAAGGGTATGAATACTTATGTCATATGTTATAGTAAAGGGTATGATTACTTATGTCACATGTTATAGTAAAGGGTATGAATACTTATGTCACATGTTATAGTAAAGGGTATGAATACTTATAAGGTTTTAGTAGAAATGTGTGACATCCTGTGATGACTTTATCACTCTGAGGTATTGGGGGCAGAACATAATGAGATGGCACTGTATATAGTATCTAGGTGTCGGGATTGTTCCGGATCCCTTGTTGAGTAATGTCCTATGTATCCCAGATCTTCACCTCCCAGAAGGTCTCGTTGCCATCACTTTATGGACAGTAGTGCTGTAGTAATATGGCGCAGCTGTAGTCACATGGGATCCACCTGTTCTTTCTATGTCCAGATGAGTTTGCTCCGGGGCAGAGATGACCCCGGCCGAGTCCCCGGTGAAGGTTCTGTTGGAGGAAGCGTCTCAGAATAGACAGGGCACTCGCTTAATTGGCGGCTGCTATAGAGATGTTCCCAGTCTGTAGCCTTGTAATGGTTATAGAACATTTATAGACACACCTGGCCCCATCCCCAGGGGACCCCCCAATCCAATATGGCATCACCCCGGTCTCCATCACTGTAAGTGCTTAAATCCTTGTGTCTTGGATCCTCGGGGACAGCTCCGGCAGTGTTTACTACAATATAACCCTCCAGCAGTGCCGGCTGTCAGGACATTGTAACAGATACAGAACATAAAGTCAGAAAGTACAGTATACAGAACATACATAACATAGAGTACATACAATATATACATAACATACATACAGAACATGAAGTCAGAAAATACAGTATACAGAACATACAGAACATACAGAACATACATAACATACATAACATACAGAACATACAGCACATACAGAACATACAGCACATACAGAACATACAGCACATACAGAACATACAGAACATACAGCACATACAGAACATACAGAACATACAGCACATACAGAACATACAGAACATGCAGAACATACAGAACATACAGTACATACATACAGAACATACAGCACATACAGAACATACAGCACATACAGAACATACAGAACATACAGCACATACAGAACATACAGAACATACAGAACATACAGTACATACATACAGAACATACAGCACATACAGAACATACAGCACATACAGAACATACAGAACATACAGCACATACAGAACATACAGAACATGCAGAACATACAGAACATACAGTACATACATACAGAACATACAGCACATACAGAACATACAGCACATACAGAACATACAGAACATACAGCACATACAGAACATACAGAACATAAAGCACATACAGAACATACAGCACATACAGAACATACAGAACATACATACAGAACATAGTCAGAAAATACAGTATACAGAACATACACAAAATAGAGTACATACAGAACATACAGCACATACAGTCAGAAAATACAGAAAATACATAACATACATACAGAACATACATAACATACAGTACATACAGAACATAGAGTACATACAGTACATACAGAAAATAGTCAGAAAATACATTATACAGGACATACATTCAGAACATACAAAACATACAGACAGAACATAGTAAGAAAATACAGTATGTAGAACATACAAAACATACATACAGAACATACAGTACATACAGATTAACATACAGTATATACATACAAAACATACATACAGAACATACAGTACATGCAGAACATACAGTACATACATACAGAACATGCAGTACATACAGAACATACAGTACATACATACATACATTACATACATACAAAACATACATACAGAACATACAGTACATACAGAACATACATACAGTACATACATACAGAACATAGTCAGAAAATGCAGTATACTAAACATACAGCACATACAGAACATACAGCACATACAGTACATACATAACATACATACAGCACATACAGAACATACAGCACATACAGTACATACATAACATACATACAGAACATACAGCACATACAGAACATACATACAGAACATACTCAGAAAATACAGTATACAGAACATACAGCACATACAGTCAGAACATACATAACATAGAGTACATACAGAACATACAGCACATACAGTCAGAAAATACAGAAAATACATAACATACATGCAGAACATACATAACATACAGTACATACATAACATAGAGTACATACAGTACATACAGAACATAGTCAGAAAATACATTATACAGGACATACATTCAGAACATACAAAACATACAGACAGAACATAGTAAGAAAATACAGTATATACAACATACAAAACATACATACAGAACATACAGTACATACGGATCATACAGTACATACATACAAAACATACATACAGAACATACATTACATAAAGAACATACAGTACATACATACAGAACATACATACAGAACATACAGAACATACAGTACATACATACAGAACATACAGTACATACATACAAAACATACATACAGCACATACAGTACATACAGAACATACATACAGTACATACATACAGGACATACATAACATACATACAGAACATACATAACATACCTACAGAACATACAGCACATACAGAACTTACATAACATACATACAGAACATAGTCAGAAAATACAGTATACAGAACATACAGCACATACATTCAGAACATACAAAACATACAGAACATATATACAGAACATAGTCAGAAAATACAGTATATAGAACATACAAAACATACATACAGAACATACAGTACATACAGAACATACAGCACATACATACAGAACATACAGTATATACATACAAAACATACATACAGAACATACAGTACATACAGAACATACAGTACATACATACAGAACATACAGTACATACAGAACATACATACAGAACATACAGTATATACATACAAACCATACATACAGAACATACAGTACATACAGAACATACATACTGTACATACATACAGAACATACAGTACATACATACAAAACATACCTACAGAACATACAGTACATACAGAACATACAGTACATACATACAAAACATACATACAGTACATACATACAGAACATACAGTACATACATACATACAAAACATTCATACAGAACATACAGTACATACATACAGAACATATAGTACATACATACATACAAAACATACATACAGAACATACAGAACATACAGTACATACATACAGAACATACATACAGAACATATAGTACATACATAAAGAACATATAGTACAACATACATACAGAACATACAGTACATACAGAACATACATACAGAACAGTCAGCAAATATAGTATATACCGAACATACAGTACATACAGTCAGAACATACAGTACATACAAAACATACATATAGAACATACAGTACATACAGTCGTAACATTCAGTACATACAAAACATACATACAGAACATACAGTACATACAAAATATACATACAGAACATACAGTATATACAGAATATACAGTACATACATGCAGAAAATATAAACAGAACATATAGTACATACATAAAGAACATACAGTACATACAGAAGATAAAAACAAAACATACATACAGAACATACAGTACATACATACAGAACATAGAGTACATACAGAACATACAGTACATACATAAAGAACATACAGTACATACATAAAGAACATACAGTACATACAGAACATACATACAGTACATACAGAACTTACATACAGTACATAAATAACATACATACAGAACATGTAGTACATACATAAAGAGCATACAGTACATGCAGAACATACAGTACACACATAAAGAACATACAATATATACAGAACATACAGTACATACATAAAGAACATACAGCACATACATACAGAACATACAGTACATACAGAACATACAGACAATACATACAGAATATACAGCACATACATACAGAATATACAGTACATACATAACATACATACAGAACATACATACAGAACATACAGAACATACATACAGAATATGCAGTACATACATAACTTACATACAGAACATACATACAGAACATACATACAGAATATACAGTACATACATAACAGATATACAAAACATACATACAGAACATACATACAGAACATACAGTACATACATACAGAATATACAGTACATACAGAACATACATACAGAACATACATACAGAATATACAGTACATACAGAAAATATACATACAGAACACACATACAGAATATACAGAACATACAGTACATACATAAAGAACATACAGTACACACGTACACACAGTACATACAGTACATACATATAGAACATACAGAACATACAGTACATACATACAGAACATACAGTAGATACATATAGAACATACAGAACATACAGTACATACAGAACATACATACAGAATATACAGTACATACAGAACATACATACAGAACATGCTGTACACACAGAACATACATTACATACATACAGAACGTACAGTACATACATACAGAACATACAGTACATACATGCAGAACATATATATATAGAACATATAGAACATACAGAACATACATACAGAATATACAGTACATACATAAGATACATACAGAACATACAGTACATACATAACATACATACAGAACATACAGTACATACAGAACATACAGTACATAGAGAACATACAGAACATACGTAGGCAGTGGCATACCAAGGGGGGGGGGGGGCGGCCCGCACCGGGTGCCACTCTCAAGGGGGGTGTCAGGGGCGGACTGACCCACCGCCGCCGCTGCTGAGGTCCGGGACACTCGTCCCAGATCTCCAGCAGTAAGCGCTACATTCTCCTGTAAATGCAGAGGTATGCTGTGCATTTACCTATAGGGAAGGGGGGGGGGGAGAGGGGGGGTGTGCTCTGCATTTACCTATAGGGAAGGGGGGAGAGGGGGGGTGCTCTGCATTTACCTATAGGGAAGGGGGGGAGAGAGGGGGGGTGCTCTGCATTTACCTATAGGAAAGGGGAGAGAGGGGGGTGCTCTGCATTTACCTATAGGGAAGGGGGATAGGGGGGTGCTCTGCATTTACCTATAGGGAAGGGGGAAGGGGGGTGCTCTGCATTTACCTATAGGGGAGAGGGGGGTGCTCTGCATTTACCTATAGGGGAGAGGGGGGTGCTCTGCATTTACCTATAGGGAAGGGGGGAGGGGGGGTGCTCTGCATATACCTAATGAAGGAGGGAGAGGGGGGTGCTCTTTATATACCTAGAGGGAAGGGGGTGCTCTGCATATACCTATAGGGAAGGGGGGAGAGGGGGGGGGTGCTCTGCATTTACCTATAGGGAAGGGGGGGGAGAGGGGGGGTGCTCTGCATTTACCTATAGGGGAGAGGGGGGTGCTCTGCATTTACCTATAGGGAAGGGGGGAGGGGGGTGCTCTGCATATACCTAATGAAGGGGGGAGAGGGGGGTGCTCTGCATATACCTAGAGGGAAGGGGGTGCTCTGCATATACCTATAGGGAAGGGGGGAGAGGGGGGATGCTCTGCATTTACCTATAGGGAAGGGGGGGAGAGGGGGGGTGCTCTGCATTTACCTATAGGGGAGAGGGGGGTGCTCTGCATTTACCTATAGGGAAGGGGGGAGGGGGGTGCTCTGCATATACCTAATGAAGGGGGGAGAGGGGGGTGCTCTGCATATACCTAGAGGGAAGGGGGTGCTCTGCATATACCTATAGGGAAGGGGGGAGAGGGGGGGGGGTGCTCTGCATTTACCTATAGGGAAGGGGGGGAGAGGGGGGGGTGCTCTGCATTTACCTATAGGGGAGAGGGGGGTGCTCTGCATTTACCTATAGGGGAGAGGGGGGTGTTCTGCATTTACCTATAGGGAGGGGGGAGGGGGGGTGCTCTGCATATACCTAATGAAGGGGGGAGAGGGGGGTGCTGTGCATATACCTATAGGGAAGGGGGTGCTCTGCATATACCTATACGGAAGGGGGGAGAGGGGGGGGTGCTCTGCATTTACCTATAGGGAAGGGGGGAGAGGGGGGATGCTCTGCATTTATCTATAGGGGAGAGGAGGGTGCTCTGCATTTACCTATAGGGAAGGGGGGGAGGGGGGTGCTCTGCATATACCTATAGGGAAGGGGGCAAGAGGGGGGGTGCTCAGCATATACCTAGGGCTGGGCGGTATGACCATATATGTGTATCACGGTATTTTTTTAAATTACGGCGGTTCCAAGGTATATAACGGTATTCCCCCCAAAAAAATCATGTGACCCGCCAGCACTGTTCTGCTCCCCCCAATTAATGATCAGCCCAGCGGGGTACTACTCACATATATCCAGCACTGCCCTCCTCCTCTTTGTTGGGGGCCGCCGGCGATGGAACTCACTGTACGCCAGTGGTCTCCAACCTGCGGACCACCAGTTGTTGCAAAACTACAACTCCCAGCATGGCTGGACAGCCAACGGCTGTCCGGGCATGCTGGGAGTTGTAGTTTTGCAACAGCTGGAGGTCCGCAGGTTTGAGACCACTGCTGTACGCTGTATCCCTATGCCCGGGCAGCAAAAGATACAGAAAATAAACTTAACTCACCACGTCGGCCGCACGCTGGGGACGGGAACGCCGGACAGCCGTTAGCCTATCACCAGCCAGAGCGATGCCCCGCCCCTGCCAGTGATAGGCTGAGCTCACTGTCATGTAAAAAGCCGGCTTCATACATGACAGTGTGCTCAGCCTATCACTGGCAGGGGCGGGGCATCGCTCTGGCTGGTGATAGGCTAACGGCTGTCCGGCGTTCCCGTCCCCAGCGTGCGGCCGACGTGGTGAGTTAAGTTTATTTTCTGTATCTTTTGCTGCCCGGGCATAGGGATACAGCGTACAGCAGTGGTCTCAAACCTGCGGACCTCCAGCTGTTGCAAAACTATAACTCCCAGCATGGCCGGAGAGCCGTTGGCTGTCCGGGCATGCTGGGAGTTGTAGTTTTGCAACATCTGGAGGTCCGCAGGTTGGAGACCATTGGCGTACAGTGAGTTCCATCGCCGGCGGCCCCCAACAAAGAGGAGGAGGGCAGTGCTGGACATATGTGAGTAGTACCCCGCTGGGCTGATCATTAATTGGGGGGAGCAGCAGTGCTGGCGGGTAACATAGGATTAGTGCCCCGATGTGGGGACAGCGCTGTGCTAGGCTGATAATACATTCCCGAGGGGGAGGGGCCCAACCGGAATAGCGGTATGGGGGAAAATTCATATCGTGCAGCCCAAAGGGCCCTTGCCTTTTTTTTGGTCCGGGGGCCCCAATTGTTGTCAGTCTGCTCCTGGGGGGAGGGGGTGTAATTAAGGCTGGGTGCGTGTGTGTGTGTGTGGGGGGGGGAGGTGCCAAACAAAGGGTCCGCCCCGGGTGCCAAATGCTCTAGGTACCCCCCTGCACGTAGGAAGCAGCTTTTTGGTTTATTTTGTTTTGTTCCTGAGTATTACTGTGTCACTATGTACAGAGATGGAAGAGTATAAAGTCCAGTGTCGTGATTTCCATTATATCTACGATGGGTGTAGTCACAGGGTCACCCGGGCCTCACTCTCTGCACCCCTCCACTGGTGCTGATCAGTAACATAATGCCCCCCATACCAGGGGCCATTATACTGGGGTCCTATTATGTGGCACAGGGGCCATTATTCTGGGGTCCTATTATGTGACACAGGGGACATTATACTGGTGTCCTATTATGTGGCACAGGGGACATTATACTGGTGTCCTATTATGTGGCACAGGGGACATTATACTGGTGTCCTATTATGTGGCACAGGGGACATTATACTGGTGTCCTATTATGTGACACAGGGGACATTATACTGGTGTCCTATTATGTGGCACAGGGGACATTATACTTGTTTCCTATTATGTGGCAGAGGGGACATAATATTGGTGTCCTATTATGTGGCACAGGGGCCATTATACTGGTGTCCTATTATGTGGCACAGGGGACATTATACTGGTGTCCTATTATGTGGCACAGGGGACATTATACTGGTGTCCTATTATGTGACACAGGGGACATTATACTGGTGTCCTATTATGTGGCACAGGGGCCATTATACTGGTGCCCTATTATGTGGCACAGGGGCCATTATACTGGTGTCCTATTATGTGGCACAGGGGACATTATACTGGTGTCCTATTATGTGGCACAGGGGACATTATACTGGTGTCCTATTATGTGGCACAGGGGACATTATACTGGTGTCCTATTATGTGACACAGGGGACATTATACTGGTGTCCTATTATGTGGCACAGGGGACATTATACTTGTTTCCTATTATGTGGCACAGGGGACATAATATTGGTGTCCTATTATGTGGCACAGGGGCCATTATACTGGTGTCCTATTATGTGGCACAGGGGCCATTATACTGGTGTCCTATTATGTGGCACAGGGACCATTATTCTGGGGTCCTATTATGTGACACAGGGGACATTATACTGGTGTCCTATTATGTGGCACAGGGGACATTATACTGGTGTCCTATTATGTGGCACAGGGGACATTATACTGGTGTCCTATTATGTGGCACAGGGGACATTATACTGGTGTCCTATTATGTGACACAGGGGACATTATACTGGTGTCCTATTATGTGGCACAGGGGACATTATACTTGTTTCCTATTATGTGGCAGAGGGGACATAATATTGGTGTCCTATTATGTGGCACAGGGGCCATTATACTGGTGTCCTATTATGTGGCACAGGGGACATTATACTGGTGTCCTATTATGTGGCACAGGGGACATTATACTGGTGTCCTATTATGTGACACAGGGGACATTATACTGGTGTCCTATTATGTGGCACAGGGGCCATTATACTGGTGCCCTATTATGTGACACAGGGGCCATTATGCTCGTGTCCTATTATGTGGCACAGGGTACATTATACTGGTGTCTTATTATGTGGCACAGGGGACATTATACTGGCGTCCTATTATGTGGCACAGGGGCCATTATACTGGTGTCCTATTATGTGGCACAGGGGACATTATACTGGTGTCCTATTATGTGGCACAGGGTACATTATACTGGTGTCCTATTATGTGGCACAGGGGCCATTATACTGGTGTCCTATTATGTGGCACAGGGGCCATTATACTGGTGTCCTATTATGTGGCACAGGGGACATTATACTGGTGTCCTATTATGTGGCACAGGGGACATTATACTGGTGTCCTATTATGTGGCACAGGGGACATTATACTGGTGTCCTATTATGTGACACAGGGGACATTATACTGGTGTCCTATTATGTGGCACAGGGGACATTATACTTGTTTCCTATTATGTGGCACAGGGGACATAATATTGGTGTCCTATTATGTGGCACAGGGGCCATTATACTGGTGTCCTATTATGTGGCACAGGGGCCATTATACTGGTGTCCTATTATGTGGCACAGGGGACATTATACTGGTGTCCTATTATGTGGCACAGGGGACATTATACTGGTGTCCTATTATGTGGCACAGGGGCCATTATACTGGTGCCCTATTATGTGACACAGGGGCCATTATGCTCGTGTCCTATTATGTGGCACAGGGTACATTATACTGGTGTCTATTATGTGGCACAGGGTACATTATACTGGTGTCCTATTATGTGGCACAGGGGCCATTATACTGGTGTCTATTATGTGGCACAGGGGACATTATACTGCTGTCCTATTATGTGGCACAGGGGCCATTATACTGGTGTCCTATTATGTGGCACAGGGGCCATTATACTGGTGTCTATTATGTGGCACAGGGGACATTATACTGGTGTCCTATTATGTGGCACAGGGGACATTACACTGGTGTCCTATGATGTGGCACAGGGGACATTATACTGGTGTCTTATTATGTGGCACAGGGGACATTATACTGGTGTCTATTATGTGGCACAGGGGCCATTATACTGCGGTCCTATTATATGGCACAGGGGCCATTATACTGGTGTCTATAATGTGGCACAGGGGACATTATACTGGTGTCCTATTATGTGGATCAGGGGACATTATAATGGTGTCTATTATGTGGCACAGGGGACATTATATTGGTGTCCTATTATGTGGCACAGGGGCCATTATACTGGTGCCCTATTATGTGGCACAGGGGACATTATACTTGTTTCCTATTATGTGACACAGGGGACATTACACTGGTGTCTATTATGGGGCACAGGGGACATTATACTGGTGTCCTATTATGTGGCACAGGGGTCATTATACTGGTGTCCTATTATGTGGCACAGGGGCCATTATACTGGTGTCCTATTATGTGGCACAGGGGCCATTATACTGGTGTCCTATTATGTGGCACAGGGGTCATTATACTGGTGTCCTATTATGTGGCACAGGGGCCATTATACTGGTGTCCTATTATGTGGCACAGGGGACATTATACTGGTGTCCAATTATGTGTCACAGGGGACATTATACTGGTGTCCAATTATGTGGCACAGGGGACATTATACTGGTGTCCTATTATGTGGCACAGGGATCATTATACTGGTGTCCTATTATGTGGCACAGGGGACATTATATTGGTGTCCTATTATATGGCACAGGGGACATTATACTGGTGTCCTATTATGTGGCACAGGGGACATTATACTGGTGTCCTATTATATGGCACAGGGGACATTATACTGGTGTCTTATTATGTGGCACAGGGGCCATTATACTGGTGTCTTATTATGTGGCACAGGGGACATTATATTGGTGTCCTATTATATGGCACAGGGGACATTATACTGGTGTCCTATTATGTGGCACAGGGGACATTATACTGGTGTCCTATTATATGGCACAGGGGACATTATACTGGTGTCTTATTATGTGGCACATGGGCCATTATACTGGTGTCTTATTATGTGGCACAGGGGCCATTATACTGGTGTCCTATTATGTGGCACAGGGGACATTATACTGGTGTCCTATTATGTGGCACAGGGGACATTATACCGGTGTCCTATTATATGGCACAGGGAACATTATACTGGTGTCCTATTATGTGGCACAGGGAACATTATACTGGTGTCCTATTATGTGGATCAGGGGACATTTTACTGGTGTCCTATTATGTGGCACAGGGGCCATTATACTGGTGTCCTATTATGTGGCACAGGGGACATTATACTGGTGTCCTATTATGTGACACAGGGGACATAATATTGGTGTCCTATTATGTGGCACAGGGGACATTATACTGGTGTCCTATTATATGGCACAGGGGACATTATACTGTTGTCTTATTATATGACACAGGGGACATTATACTGGTGTCCTATTATATGGCACAGGGGACATTATACTGGTGTCTTATTATATGACACAGGGGACATTATACTGGTGTCCTATTATGTGGCACAGGGGACATTATACTGGTGTCCTATTATGTGGCACAGGGGACATTATGCTTGTGTCCTATTATGTGGCACAGGGGCCATTATGCTCGTGTCCTATTATGTGGCACAGGGGCCGTTATATTGGTGTCCTATTATATGGCACAGGGGCCATTATACTGGTGTCCTATTATGTGGCACAGGGGCCGTTATATTGGTGTCCTATTATGTGGCACAGGGGCCATTGTACTGGTGTCCTATTATGTGGCACAGGGGTCGTTATATTGGTGTCCTATTATATGGCACAGGGGCCATTATACTGGTGTCCTATTATGTGGCACAGGGGCCGTTATATTGGTGTCCTATTATGTGAAACAGGGGCCATTATACTGGTGTCCTATTATGTGGCACAGGGTACATTATACTGGTGTCCTATTATGTGGCACAGGGGACATTTTACTGGTGTCCAATTATGTGGCACAGGGGCCATTATACTGGCATCCTATTATGTGGCACAGGGGACATTATACTGTTGTCCTATTATGTTGCACAGGGGCCATTATACTGGTGACTATTATGTGGCACAGCGTACATTATACTGGTGCCTATTATGTGGCAGAGGGGACATTATACTGGCGTCCTATTATGTGGCACAGGGGCCATTATACTGGTGTCCTATTATGTGGCACAGGTATCATTGCACTGGTGTCCTATTATGTGGCACAGGGGCCATTATACTGGTGTCCTATTATGTGGCACAGGGGACATTATACTGGTGTCCTATTATGTTGCACAGGGGCCATTATACTGGTGTCTATTATGTGGCACAGGGGACATCATACTGGTGTCCTATTATGTGGCACAGGGGCCATTATATTGGTGTCCTATTATGTGGCACAGGGACCGTTATACTGGTGTCCTATTATGTGGTACAGGGGCCATTATACTGGTGTCTATTATGTGACACAGGGGCCATTATACTGGGGTCCTATTATGTGGCACAGCGTACATTATACTGGTGTTGTATAATTTGGCCCAGGGGCCATTATGCTCGTGTCCTATTATGTGACATAGGGGACATTATACTGGTGTCTATTATGTAACACAGGGGACATTATACTGGTGTCCTATTATGTAACACAGGGTCCATTATACTGGTGTCCTATTAAGTTGCACAGGGGCCATTGTGCTAATGTCCTATTATGTTGCACAGGGGCCATTATATTGGTGTCCTATTATGTGGCACAGGGACCGTTATACTGGTGTCCTATAATGTGGCACAGGGGCCATTATACTGGTGTCTATTATGTGGCACAGGGGACATTATACTGGTGTCTAATATGCGGCACAGGGGCCATTATACTGGTGTCCTATTATGTGGCACAGGGGACATTATACTGGTGTCCTATCATGTGGCACAGGGGACATTATTCTGGGGTCCTATTATGTGACACAAGGGACATTATACTGGTGTCCTATTATGTGGCACAGGGGACATTATACTGGTGTCCTATTATGTGGCACAGGGGCCATTATACTGGTGTCCTATTATGTGGCACAGGGGACATTATACTGGTGTCCTATTATGTGGCACATGGGCCATTATACTGGTGTCTTATTATGTGGCACAGGGGCCATTATACTGGTGTCCTATTATGTGGCACAGGGGACATTATACTGGTGTCCTATTATGTGGCACAGGGGACATTATACCGGTGTCCTATTATATGGCACAGGGAACATTATACTGGTGTCCTATTATGTGGCACAGGGAACATTATACTGGTGTCCTATTATGTGGATCAGGGGACATTTTACTGGTGTCCTATTATGTGGCACAGGGGCCATTATACTGGTGTCCTATTATGTGGCACAGGGGACATTATACTGGTGTCCTATTATGTGGCACAGGGGACATAATATTGGTGTCCTATTATGTGGCACAGGGGACATTATACTGGTGTCCTATTATATGGCACAGGGGACATTATACTGTTGTCTTATTATATGACACAGGGGACATTATACTGGTGTCCTATTATATGGCACAGGGGACATTATACTGGTGTCTTATTATATGACACAGGGGACATTATACTGGTGTCCTATTATGTGGCACAGGGGACATTATACTGGTGTCCTATTATGTGGCACAGGGGACATTATGCTTGTGTCCTATTATGTGGCACAGGGGCCATTATGCTCGTGTCCTATTATGTGGCACAGGGGCCGTTATATTGGTGTCCTATTATATGGCACAGGGGCCATTATACTGGTGTCCTATTATGTGGCACAGGGGCCGTTATATTGGTGTCCTATTATGTGGCACAGGGGCCATTGTACTGGTGTCCTATTATGTGGCACAGGGGTCGTTATATTGGTGTCCTATTATATGGCACAGGGGCCATTATACTGGTGTCCTATTATGTGGCACAGGGGCCGTTATATTGGTGTCCTATTATGTGAAACAGGGGCCATTATACTGGTGTCCTATTATGTGGCACAGGGTACATTATACTGGTGTCCTATTATGTGGCACAGGGGACATTTTACTGGTGTCCAATTATGTGGCACAGGGGCCATTATACTGGCATCCTATTATGTGGCACAGGGGACATTATACTGTTGTCCTATTATGTTGCACAGGGGCCATTATACTGGTGACTATTATGTGGCACAGCGTACATTATACTGGTGCCTATTATGTGGCAGAGGGGACATTATACTGGCGTCCTATTATGTGGCACAGGGGCCATTATACTGGTGTCCTATTATGTGGCACAGGTATCATTGCACTGGTGTCCTATTATGTGGCACAGGGGCCATTATACTGGTGTCCTATTATGTGGCACAGGGGACATTATACTGGTGTCCTATTATGTTGCACAGGGGCCATTATACTGGTGTCTATTATGTGGCACAGGGGACATCATACTGGTGTCCTATTATGTGGCACAGGGGCCATTATATTGGTGTCCTATTATGTGGCACAGGGACCGTTATACTGGTGTCCTATTATGTGGTACAGGGGCCATTATACCGGTGTCTATTATGTGACACAGGGGCCATTATACTGGGGTCCTATTATGTGGCACAGCGTACATTATACTGGTGTTGTATAATTTGGCCCAGGGGCCATTATGCTCGTGTCCTATTATGTGACATAGGGGACATTATACTGGTGTCTATTATGTAACACAGGGGACATTATACTGGTGTCCTATTATGTAACACAGGGTCCATTATACTGGTGTCCTATTAAGTTGCACAGGGGCCATTGTGCTAATGTCCTATTATGTTGCACAGGGGCCATTATATTGGTGTCCTATTATGTGGCACAGGGACCGTTATACTGGTGTCCTATAATGTGGCACAGGGGCCATTATACTGGTGTCTATTATGTGGCACAGGGGACATTATACTGGTGTCTAATATGCGGCACAGGGGCCATTATACTGGTGTCCTATTATGTGGCACAGGGGACATTATACTGGTGTCCTATCATGTGGCACAGGGGACATTATTCTGGGGTCCTATTATGTGACACAAGGGACATTATACTGGTGTCCTATTATGTGGCACAGGGGACATTATACTGGTGTCCTATTATGTGGCACAGGGGCCATTATACTGGTGTCCTATTATGTGGCACAGGGGACATTATACTGGTGTCCTATTATGTGGCACAGGGGACATTATACTGGTGTCCTATTATATGGCACAGGGGACATTATACTGGTGTCTTATTATATGACACAGGGGCCATTATACTGGTGTCCTATTATGTGGCACAGGGGCCATTATACTGGTGTCCTATTATGTGGCACAGGGGACATTATACTGGTGTCCTATTATGTGGCACAGGGGCCATTATACTGGTGTCCTATTATGTGGCACAGGGGACATTATGCTTGTGTCCTATTATGTGGCACAGGGGCCATTATGCTCGTGTCCTATTATGTGGCACAGGGGCCATTGTACTGGTGTCCTATTATGTGGCACAGGGGTCGTTATACTGGTGTCCTATTATGTGGCACAGGGTACATTGTACTGGTGTCCTATTATGTGGCACAGGGGCCGTTATATTGGTGTCCTATTATATGGCACAGGGGCCATTATACTGGTGTCTTATTATGTGGCACAGGGTACATTATACTGGTGTCCTATTATGTGGCACAGGGGCAATTATACTGGTGACTATTATGTGGCACAGGGGACATTATACTGGTGTCTATTATGTGGCAGAGGGGACATTATACTGGCGTCCTATTATGTGGCACAGGGGCCATTATACTGGTGTCCTATTATGTGGCACAGGGGCCATTATACTGGTGTCCTATTATGTGGCACAGGGGACATTATACTGGTGTTCTATTATGTTGCGCAGGGGCCATTATACTGGTGTCTATTATGTGGCACAGGGGCCATTATACTGGTGTCCTATTATGTGGCACAGGGGACATTATACTGGTGTCCTATTATGTGGCACAGGGGCCATTATACTGGTGTCCTATTATGTTGCACAGGGGCCATTATACTGGTGACTATTATGTGGCACAGGGGACATTATACTGGTGTCTATTATGTGGCAGAGGGGACATTATACTGGCGTCCTATTATGTGGCACAGGGGCCATTATACTGGTGTCCTATTATGTGGCACAGGGGCCATTATACTGGTGTCCTATTATGTGGCACAGGGGACATTATACTGGTGTTCTATTATGTTGCGCAGGGGCCATTATACTGGTGTCTATTATGTGGCACAGGGGCCATTATACTGGTGTCCTATTATGTGGCACAGGGGACATTATACTGGTGTCCTATTATGTGGCACAGGGGACATTATACTGGTGTCCTATTATGTTGCACAGGGGCCATTATACTTGTGTCTATTATGTGGCACAGGGGACATTATACTGGTGTCCTATTATGTTGCACAGGGGCCATTATACTGGTGTCTATTATGTGGCACAGGGGACATCATACTGGTGTCCTATTATGTGGCACAGGGGCCATTATATTGGTGTCCTATTATGCGGCACAGGGACCGTTATTCTGGTGTCCTAGTATGTGGCACAGGGGCCATTATACCGGTGTCTATTATGTGACACAGGGGCCATTATACTGGTGTCCTATTATGTGGCACAGGGGACATTATACTGGTGTCCTATTATGTTGCACAGGGGCCATTATACTGGTGTCTATTATGTGGCACAGCGTACATTATACTGGTGTCGTATTATTTGGCCCAGGGGCCATTATGCTCGTGTCCTATTATGTGACACAGGGGACATTATACTGGTGTCCTAATATGTAACACAGGGTCCATTATACTGGTGTCCTATTAAGTTGCACAGGGGCCATTATGCTCATGTCCTATTATGTGGCACAGGGGCCATTATATTGGTGTCCTATTATGTGGCACAGGGACCGTTATACTGGTGTCCTATTATGTGGCACAGGGGCCATTATACCGGTGTCTAATATGCGGCACAGGGGCCATTATACTGGTGTCCTATTATGTGGCACAGGGGACATTATACTGGTGTCCTATCATGTGGCACAGGGGACATTATTCTGGGGTCCTATTATGTGACACAGGGGACATTATACTGGTGTCCTATTATGTGGCACAGGGGACATTATACTGGTGTCCTATAATGTGGCACATGGGACATTATACTGGTGTCCTATAATGTGGCACAGGGGACATTATACTGGTGTCCTATTATGTGGCACAGGGGCCATTAAACTGATGTCCTATTATGTGGCACAGGGGACATTATACTGGTGTCCTATTATGTTGCACAGGGGCCATTATACTGGTGTCTATTATGTGGCACAGGGGCCATTATACTGGTGTCCTATTATGTTGCACAGGGGACATTATACTGGTGTCCTATTATGTGGCACAGGGGACATTATACTGGTGTCCTATTATGTGGCACAGGGGACATTATACTGGTGTCCTATTATGTGGCACAGGGGCCATTATACTGGTGTTCTATTATGTGGCACAGGGGACATTATACTGGTGTCCTATTATGTTGCACAGGGGCCATTATACTGGTGTCTATTATGTGGCACAGGGGCCATTATACTGGTGTCCTATTATGTGGCACAGGGGACATTATACCGGTGTCCTATTATGTGGCACAGGGGCCATTATACTGGTGTCCTATTATGTGGCACAGGGGACATCATACTGGTGTCCTATTATGTGGCACAGGGGACATTATACTGGTGTCCTATTATGTTGCACAGGGGCCATTATACTGGTGTCTATTATGTGGCACAGGGGACATTATACTCGTGTCCTATTATATGGCACAGGGGCCATTATACTGGTGTCCTATTATGTGGCACAGGGGACATTATACTCGTGTCCTATTATATGGCACAGGGGACATTATACTGGTGTCCTATTATGTGGCACAGGGGACATTATACTGGTGTTCTATTATGTAGCACAGGGGACATTATACTGGTGTCCTATTATGTGGCACAGGGGCCATTATACTGGTGTCCTATTATGTTTCACAGGGGCCATTATACCGGTGTCCTATTATGTGGCACATGGGACATTATACCGTTGTTCTATTATGTGGCAGACGGGACATTATACTGGTGTCCTATTATGTGGCACAGGGGCCATTATACTGGTGTCCTATTATGTGGCACAGGGGCCATTATACTGGTGCCCTATTATGTGACACAGGGGCCATTATGCTCGTGTCCTTTTATGTGGCACAGGGGACATTATACTGGTGTCCTATTATGGGACACAGGGGACATTATACAGGTGTCCTATTATGTGGCACAGGGGACATTATACTGGTGTCTATTATGTGGCACAGGGGACATTATACTGGTGTCCTATTATGTGGCACAGGGGCCATTATACTGGTGTCCTATTATGTGGCACAGGGGCCATTATACTGGTGTCTATTATGTGGCACAGGGGACATTATACTGGTGTCCTATTATGTGGCACAGGGGACATTACACTGGTGTCCTATGATGTGGCACAGGGGACATTATACTGGTGTCTTATTATGTGGCACAGGGGACATTATACTGGTGTCTATTATGTGGCACAGGGGCCATTATACTGCGGTCCTATTATATGGCACAGGGGCCATTATACTGGTGTCTATTATGTGGCACAGGGGACATTATACTGGTGTCCTATTATGTGGATCAGGGGACATTATAATGGTGTCTATTATGTGGCACAGGGGACATTATATTGGTGTCCTATTATGTGGCACAGGGGCCATTATACTGGTGCCCTATTATGTGGCACAGGGGACATTATACTTGTTTCCTATTATGTGACACAGGGGACATTACACTGGTGTCTATTATGGGGCACAGGGGACATTATACTGGTGTCCTATTATGTGGCACAGGGGTCATTATACTGGTGTCCTATTATGTGGCTCAGGGGCCATTATACTGGTGTCCTATTATTTGGCACAGGGGCCATTATACTGGTGTCCTATTATGTGGCACAGGGGTCATTATACTGGTGTCCTATTATGTGGCACAGGGGCCATTATACTGGTGTCCAATTATGTGTCACAGGGGACATTATACTGGTGTCCAATTATGTGGCACAGGGGACATTATACTGGTGTCCTATTATGTGGCACAGGGATCATTATACTGGTGTCCTATTATGTGGCACAGGGGACATTATATTGGTGTCCTATTATATGGCACAGGGGACATTATACTGGTGTCCTATTATGTGGCACAGGGGACATTATACTGGTGTCCTATTATATGGCACAGGGGACATTATACTGGTGTCTTATTATGTGGCACAGGGGCCATTATACTGGTGTCTTATTATGTGGCACAGGGGACATTATATTGGTGTCCTATTATATGGCACAGGGGACATTATACTGGTGTCCTATTATGTGGCACAGGGGACATTATACTGGTGTCCTATTATATGGCACAGGGGACATTATACTGGTGTCTTATTATGTGGCACAGGGGCCATTATACTGGTGTCCTATTATTTGGCACAGGGGACATTATACTGGTGTCCTATTATGTGGCACAGGGGACATTATACCGGTGTCCTATTATATGGCACAGAGAACATTATACTGGTGTCCTATTATGTGGCACAGGGAACATTATACTGGTGTCCTATTATGTGGATCAGGGGACATTTTACTGGTGTCCTATTATGTGGCACAGGGGCCATTATACTGGTGTCCTATTATGTGGCACAGGGGACATTATACTGGTGTCCTATTATGTGGCACAGGGGACATAATATTGGTGTCCTATTATGTGGCACAGGGGACATTATGCTTGTGTCCTATTATGTGGCACAGGGGCCATTATGCTCGTGTCCTATTATGTGGCACAGGGGCCATTGTACTGGTGTCCTATTATGTGGCACAGGGGTCGTTATATTGGTGTCCTATTATATGGCACAGGGGCCATTATACTGGTGTCCTATTATGTGGCACAGGGGCCGTTATATTGGTGTCCTATTATGTGAAACAGGGGCCATTATACTGGTGTCCTATTATGTGGCACAGGGTACATTATACTGGTGTCCTATTATGTGGCACAGGGGACATTTTACTGGTGTCCAATTATGTGGCACAGGGGCCATTATACTGGCATCCTATTATGTGGCACAGGGGACATTATACTGTTGTCCTATTATGTTGCACAGGGGCCATTATACTGGTGACTATTATGTGGCACAGCGTACATTATACTGGTGCCTATTATGTGGCAGAGGGGACATTATACTGGGGTCCTATTATGTGGCACAGGTATCATTGCACTGGTGTCCTATTATGTGGCACAGGGGCCATTATACTGGTGTCCTATTATGTGGCACAGGGGACATTATACTGGTGTCCTATTATGTTGCACAGGGGCCATTATACTGGTGTCTATTATGTGGCACAGGGGACATCATACTGGTGTCCTATTATGTGGCACAGGGGCCATTATATTGGTGTCCTATTATGTGGCACAGGGACCGTTATACTGGTGTCCTATTATGTGGTACAGGGGCCATTATACCGGTGTCTATTATGTGACACAGGGGCCATTATACTGGTGTCCTATTATGTGGCACAGCGTACATTATACTGGTGTTGTATAATTTGGCCCAGGGGCCATTATGCTCGTGTCCTATTATGTGACATAAGGGACATTATACTGGTGTCTATTATGTAACACAGGGGACATTATACTGGTGTCCTATTATGTAACACAGGGTCCATTATACTGGTGTCCTATTAAGTTGCACAGGGGCCATTGTGCTCATGTCCTATTATGTGGCACAGGGGCCATTATATTGGTGTCCTATTATGTGGCACAGGGACCGTTATACTGGTGTCCTATAATGTGGCACAGGGGCCATTATACTGGTGTCTATTATGTGGCACAGGGGACATTATACTGGTGTCTAATATGCGGCACAGGGGCCATTATACTGGTGTCCTATTATGTGGCACAGGGGACATTATACTGGTGTCCTATCATGTGGCACAGGGGACATTATTCTGGGGTCCTATTATGTGACACAGGGGACATTATACTGGTGTCCTATTATGTGGCACAGGGGACATTATACTGGTGTCCTATTATGTGGCACAGGGGCCATTATACTGGTGTCCTATTATGTGGCACAGGGAACATTATACTGGTGTCCTATTATGTGGCACAGGGGACATTATACTGGTGTCCTATTATGTGGCACAGGGGACATTATACTGGTGTCCTATTATATGGCACAGGGGACATTTTACAGGTGTCTTATTATATGACACAGGGGACATTATACTGGTGTCCTATTATGTGGCACAGGGGCCATTATACTGGTGTCCTATTATGTGGCACAGGGGACATTATACTGGTGTCCTATTATGTGGCACAGGGGCCATTATACTGGTGTCCTATTATGTGGCACAGGGGACATTATGCTTGTGTCCTATTATGTGGCACAGGGGCCATTATGCTCGTGTCCTATTATGTGGCACAGGGGCCATTGTACTGGTGTCCTATTATGTGGCACAGGGGTCGTTATACTGGTGTCCTATTATGTGGCACAGGGTACATTGTACTGGTGTCCTATTATGTGGCACAGGGGCCGTTATATTGATGTCCTATTATATGGCACAGGGGCCATTATACTGGTGTCTATTATGTGGCAGAGGGGACATTATACTGGCGTCCTATTATGTGGCACAGGGGCCATTATACTGGTGTCCTATTATGTGGCACAGGGGCCATTATACTGGTGTCCTATTATGTGGCACAGGGGACATTATACTGGTGTTCTATTATGTTGCGCAGGGGCCATTATACTGGTGTCTATTATGTGGCACAGGGGCCATTATACTGGTGTCCTATTATGTGGCACAGGGGACATTATACTGGTGTCCTATTATGTGGCACAGGGGCCATTATACTGGTGTCCTATTATGTTGCACAGGGGCCATTATACTGGTGACTATTATGTGGCACAGGGGACATTATACTGGTGTCTATTATGTGGCAGAGGGGACATTATACTGGCGTCCTATTATGTGGCACAGGGGCCATTATACTGGTGTCCTATTATGTGGCACAGGGGCCATTATACTGGTGTCCTATTATGTGGCACAGGGGACATTATACTGGTGTCTATTATGTGGCACAGGGGCCATTATACTGGTGTCCTATTATGTGGCACAGGGGACATTATACTGGTGTCCTATTATGTGGCACAGGGGCCATTATACTGGTGTCCTATTATGTGGCACAGGGGACATTATACTGGTGTCCTATTATGTTGCACAGGGGCCATTATACTTGTGTCTATTATGTGGCACAGGGGACATTATACTGGTGTCCTATTATGTTGCACAGGGGACATTATACTGGTGTCTATTATGTTGCACAGGGGCCATTATACTGGTGTCTATTATGTGGCACAGGGGACATCATACTGGTGTCCTATTATGTGGCACAGGGGCCATTATATTGGTGTCCTATTATGCGGCACAGGGACCGTTATTCTGGTGTCCTATTATGTGGCACAGGGGCCATTATACCGGTGTCTATTATGTGACACAGGGGCCATTATACTGGTGTCCTATTATGTGGCACAGGGGACATTATACTGGTGTCCTATTATGTTGCACAGGGGCCATTATACTGGTGTCTATTATGTGGCACAGCGTACATTATACTGGTGTCGTATTATTTGGCCCAGGGGCCATTATGCTCGTGTCCTATTATGTGACACAGGGGACATTATACTGGTGTCCTAATATGTAACACAGGGTCCATTATACTGGTGTCCTATTAAGTTGCACAGGGGCCATTATGCTCATGTCCTATTATGTGGCACAGGGGCCATTATATTGGTGTCCTATTATGTGGCACAGGGACCGTTATACTGGTGTCCTATTATGTGGCACAGGGGCCATTATACCGGTGTCTAATATGCGGCACAGGGGCCATTATACTGGTGTCCTATTATGTGGCACAGGGGACATTATACTGGTGTCCTATCATGTGGCACAGGGGACATTATTCTGGGGTCCTATTATGTGACACAGGGGACATTATACTGGTGTCCTATTATGTGGCACAGGGGACATTATACTGGTGTCCTATTATGTGGCACATGGGACATTATACTGGTGTCCTATAATGTGGCACAGGGGACATTATACTGGTGTCCTATTATGTGGCACAGGGGCCATTAAACTGATGTCCTATTATGTGGCACAGGGGACATTATACTGGTGTCCTATTATGTTGCACAGGGGCCATTATACTGGTGTCTATTATGTGGCACAGGGGCCATTATACTGGTGTCCTATTATGTTGCACAGGGGACATTATACTGGTGTCCTATTATGTGGCACAGGGGACATTATACTGGTGTCCTATTATGTGGCACAGGGGCCATTATACTGGTGTCCTATTATGTGGCACAGGTATCATTGTACTGGTGTCCTATTATGTGGCACAGGGGCCATTATACTGGTGTTCTATTATGTGGCACAGGGGACATTATACTGGTGTCCTATTATGTTGCACAGGGGCCATTATACTGGTGTCTATTATGTGGCACAGGGGCCATTATACTGGTGTCCTATTATGTGGCACAGGGGACATTATACCGGTGTCCTATTATGTGGCACAGGGGCCATTATACTGGTGTCCTATTATGTGGCACAGGGGACATCATACTGGTGTCCTATTATGTGGCACAGGGGACATTATACTGGTGTCCTATTATGTTGCACAGGGGCCATTATACTGGTGTCTATTATGTGGCACAGGGGACATTATACTCGTGTCCTATTATATGGCACAGGGGCCATTATACTGGTGTCCTATTATGTGGCACAGGGGACATTATACTCGTGTCCTATTATATGGCACAGGGGACATTATACTGGTGTCCTATTATGTGGCACAGGGGACATTATACTGGTGTTCTATTATGTGGCACAGGGGACATTATACTGGTGTCCTATTATGTGGCACAGGGGCCATTATACTGGTGTCCTATTATGTTTCACAGGGGCCATTATACCGGTGTCCTATTATGTGGCACATGGGACATTATACCGTTGTTCTATTATGTGGCAGACGGGACATTATACTGGTGTCCTATTATGTGGCACAGGGGCCATTATACTGGTGTCCTATTATGTGGCACAGGGGACATTATACTGGTTTCCTATTATGTGGCACAGGGGCCATTATACTGGTGCCCTATTATGTGACACAGGGGCCATTATGCTCGTGTCCTTTTATGTGGCACAGGGGATATTATACTGGTGTCCTATTATGTGGCACAGGGGCCATTATACTGGTGTCCTATTATGTGGCACAGGGGACATTGTACTGGTGTCCTATTATGTGGCACAGGGGCCATTATACTGGTGTCCTATTATGTGGCACAGGGGCCATTATATTGGTGTCCTATTATGTGGCACAGGGGCCATTGGGCTTCCTCAGATACCAGGGCCCGGGCTCGACTGCTTCTTCAGTGTCCACTAAAGACACAATATACTATCGGGGCAGAAACTATTGCAGTAAACAGCGGGGTCACAAATGGCTGATATAAAAATATTGGTGCAAAGCCTAATATTTTTTTAAGAACAGTTGAATGTTTTTTTGAGATTAGCGTTTAGATACAGTATCTCAGTAGGCTGAGATACTGTATGTAACTGATCATTAACATTTCTAGATCCATATTTATTTCTTTTACAGTTATTTTCATACGTGTCTAGAAAACGAGGCACCTACTTCTCTGACCTGTATTGCAGCCTCCCGGATATTTCTCGCTCACGCTTTCATCCATGCCAGATGTTGGCCCCAGGTATCCCGGCTCCTGTGATGTCCTCTACATTGTGGCTCCAGATCATCACATTCTGCTCCTTGTCTCCCCTCCCATCGACCTGCTATGTGCCCACATGTGTGCTGACCCCTGAAGGGTCGGTGACCCCCGCTGGATCTGCTTTTTCTAATACCATTTTTCTGCTATTAAAGGGGTACCATTTTTTTTTATCAACTGGTGCTGAGATCTAAACAGATTTGTAAATTACTTCTATTTAAAAAAAAATTGTACTCCTTCCAGTACTTATCAGCTGCTGTATGCTCCACAGAAAGTTGTGTTGTTCTTTCCATTCTTACCACAGTGCTCTCTGCTGACACCTCTCTCCGTGTCAGGAACTGTCCAGAGAATGAGAGGTTTGCTATGGGGATTTGCTCCTGCTCTTGACAGTTCCTGACATGGACAGAGGTGTCATTAGAGAGCACTGTGATCAGACTGGAAAGAACTACACAACTTCCTGTGGAGCATACAGCAGCTGATAAGTTCTGCAAGGATTAAGATTTTTTAATAGAAGTAATTTACAAATCTGTAGAACTTTCTGGAACGAGTTGATATGAAAAAAATATATATATTTTCCACCGGAGTACCCCTTTAAAGGAACATTTCTCTAGTTATAAGTGCCAGAGCAATAAGATCCATTTGGTCCCATACTTTGTGTGTTATATAATGACTACCTTTCCTTCTGACTAGCTTGTTTCCGGACCCGTCCTGTTGTCTGCTTCCTGTCCTGATCTTCTGTAGAATCACGTACTGCACAAACTTCATCTGTACCAGCAAAGAGAAGTAATGCAGTCCGGCACAGCCGCCACTCCGGTGCAGACAGGAGCCTCCAGGAACAAGATATATACCCAAGTGTGATATTATAAAGCTGAACAAGGCGCTCCTCGAGCTTAGAAGACCATCCAAAGAATCCATGGAGAGAAACGATTAGCGGCACTCACCGGTTCTGGCAGATTTCTTCTTTATTAGTGTATAATACTCCCATCACCACAGGGGGAGTGCAGAATAAGGGGGTGTACCAAAGATAGAACAGGATATCCGGCTCCCAATAGAATGAGACAAAATCCGACTTTATTAGAAATCCATTAAAATTAGTGCAGGTAGGTGAAAAAATAAGGAAAAAATAGGAGAATAAAAACACAAACGAAATGCCGACGCGTTTCGACTTAACAGTAAGTCTTAGTCATGGCAAGTTACTGACACACACTGTCCGATATATACACATGGATAAGCAACATGTGACATGACATCACACACACACAAATTGTCTCTTCAGATAATTGCAATTTTTCTTATAATATTGCCATATTTTTTGCATCTCTCTCTTATTCTCTTGTATGTTTTGTTCTGGTGACACGCTTTTGATACATTTTCACCTGCCGACATGACTAGGTATAGTGGGGGTGTATGAATATAATGCCAATTTTTGCTTGCACCCATTGTTATAATTTAGAATTTTGGGATTGATATATAATATACATAATATGCTGTCTTTTGGATATTCAGGTGCGTTGGGCTGCATACGGCCAGATATTCCCCCTCCCCCCCTTTTGGGAGGGCGTGTTAGCGTGTGATGTCATGTCACATGTTGCTTATCCATGTATATATATCGGACAGTGTGTGTCAGTAACTTGCTATGACTAAGACTTACTGTTAAATCGAAATGCCTCGGCGTTTCGTTTGTGTTTTTATTCTCCTATTTTTTTCCTTATTTTTTCACCTACCTGCACTAATTTTAATGGATTTCTAATAAAGTCAGATTTTATCTCATTCTATTGGGAGCCAGATATCCTGTTCTACGTTTGGAATTGTTTCACCTGGAGACCCAGCTCCAGTGCTTCTCCAAGCTTCCTAGCTGACCTTATGTTGGTGCTGCTGTCTGTGCCGTCTACGCAGAGGGGGTGAGCTGGTCTATATCACTTTTTTTCTTTTGCTCGGTGTACCAAAGAGACAACAGCCGTTTCACACTAGTGCGAAACGGCTGTTGTCTCTTTTGTTCTCCCCCCTTACTCTGCTCTCCCTAAACTTCATCTGTCCTGACCTAACTCTTAACTCCATTGGTCCTGACCACAATCGCTCTTCTGCCTCGTCATCTTGACATCAGGCCATGCAGGAGTAAGTAATGGAAACGACTCTAGGGCTTGTGATCTAGAGAGTCTTTGTGAAGAAGTCCAGGCCTTGTGGATGATAGGGGCAAAAAAATCACAAAATCCCATCGACTCTCCTCCCTAGTTTAGACCCGCACTAAATTCTTTTCAACTCTGAGGCTCCACATTTCCAGTAACCATTGTGACAAGGCAGATAAGAATAATTTTATGTATGTTCCTTATTTTGCAGGACCCCTGTGGAAAGGGGTCCACAAATCTGATTATGACCCGTATAAAGCGGGGCTCCCTGGTTAAAGGAAAACGGTCATCCTGTTCACCCACACTAAACCCAATAGACCAGGTTATAGTGTGGGGGAGACCACTGCGGGGTCTCTGACTAAGATATCTACCTTCAGTCCGGCTCCCGGTCCCTCTGAAGGTCCACCTCTATCTTCACTGAATTGCGCGCTGGAGGCAGGCCCGCCGGGTAAATTTGAATATTCATGGTCACTAGTCAGGTGAGCACTTGCGCCTACTGAGCACCCAGGTGACCAGCGCAGCGGATATTTAAATTTACCTGGTGGGCCCGCCTCCAGCGAGCAATTCAGCAAAGATAAAAGCCTATCTTCAGAGGGACCATGCGCCGGACTGAAGGTAGGTATCTAAGTCAGAGACCCTGCATCAGTCTCAGTGTATTGGGTTTAGCGAGGGTGAACAGGATGACCTTTTTCTTTAATCATAAGTTACACTATAATAATAGCAATCACATAGGCCCGATTCATACATCAGTATAGGGCTTCAATACAATTTCCATCACCGCAGCTTTAAACCACATACAGTAACGTGTGGCTACAGTCCTGCACTTATTTAGCACCCACTTCACCAAAACAACAACGGCTGTAGTATAACCTCCAGATAAATGGGTAAAAACTAGACTTTAATTCAAATCATAAAAAAATCTTTCAAATTCAATCCCACCCATTTTTTTATTCAGACGTGTTTCTCCTATCTGATATACATAGGTTCATTAGGGAATAAAGAGGGGATGTCCAAACTCTTTTTTGCGTGGTCTGGCAGCTAAATGGAAGACATCTGGGGATCCAGCTGTGTCTACCTGTGATAATAGAGACACTTATTTACGATGCAGAGTTGATGGCCTACTCACCGTGCCTCTGATGAGGTCATGTGACCATTGCCGAATAGATATGTTTGGTCCCATCACACTGAACTGTCCTGCTCTGGAGGTGTCCACCAGCTCGTGTGTTGGTGTACATGCTGCTGAGCCCAGATACAAGATGGCCGCCCTCCATTACCAGTCAGTAAGAACCTATAGAATTGTATTAAGTCAAAATCTGAGAGTTTATATTGTATGGAGACTGTGAGAAATGGAAATGGACTGTTACGCCGAGCGCTCCGGGTCCCTGCTCCTCCCCGGAGCGCTCGCGGCGTTCCTCTCTCTGCAGCGCCCCGGTCAGACCCGCTGACCGGGAGCGCTGCACTGACACTGCCGACGAGGATGCGATTCGCATAGCGGGACGCGCCCGCTCGCAAATCGCATCCCAAGTCACTCACCTGTCCCGACCCCGGGCGTCATGTCATGGCGCGCGCGGCTCCGCTCCTTAGGGCGCGCGCGCGCCAGCTCTCTAAGATTTGAAGGGCCAGTGCACCAATGATTGGTGCCTGGCCCAATCAGCCTAATCAGCTTCCACCTGCTCCCTGTGTATATTACCTCACTTCCCCTGCACTTCCTTACCTTGTGCCAGTGAAAGCGTTTAGTGTTGTCCAAATCCTGTGTTCCAGATCTCCTGCTATTCCTATTTGATTACGAACCTTGCCGCCTGCCCCGACCTTCTGCTACGTCTGACCTTGCCTCTGCCTAGTCCTTCTGTCCCACGCCTTCTCAGCAGTCAGCGAGGTTGAGCCGTTGCCGCTGGATACGACCTGGTTGCTATCGCCGCAGCAAGACCATCCCGCTTTGCGGCGGGCTCTGGTGAATACCAGTAGCCACTTAGAACCGGTCCACCGACAAGGTCCACGCCAATCCCTCGCTGACACAGAGGATCCACATCCAGCCTGCCGAATCGTAACAGTCTCGCTGACCTATCCACGGTGGTCGCTCAGCAATCGCAGCAAATCGCCCAACAAGGACAGCAGCTGTCGCAGCTGACCGCCACGTTACAGCAACTTCTGCCACTGCTACAGCAGCAACCATCTCCTCCGCCAGCTCCTGCACCTCCTCCGCAGCGACTGGCCGCTCCTAGCCTCCGCTTGTCCCTGCCGGACAAATTTGATGGGGACTCTAGACTCTGCCGTGGCTTTCTGTCTCAATGTTCCCTACATATGGAGATGTTGTCGGACCAATTTCCTACAGAACGGTCTAAGGTGGCGTTCGTAGTGAGTCTTCTGTCTGGAAAGGCCTTGTCTTGGGCCACACCGCTCTGGGACCGCAATGATCCTGCCACAGCTACAGTCCAGTCCTTCTTCGCTGAAGTCCATAGTGTCTTCGAGGAACCAGCCCGAGCTTCTTCTGCCGAGACTGCCCTGCTGAACCTGGTCCAGGGTAATTCTTCAGTAGGCGAGTACGCCATCCAATTTCGTACTCTCGCTTCCGAATTATCTTGGAATAACGAGGCTCTCTGCGCGACCTTTAAAAAAGGCCTATCCAGTAACATCAAGGATGTGCTGGCCGCACGAGAGATTCCTGCCAACCTGCAAGAACTTATCCATTTGGCCACCCGCATTGACATGCGTTTTTCTGAGAGACACCAGGAGTTCCGCCAGGAAAAAGACCTTGATCTCTGGGCACCTCTCTCACAGTATCCTTTGCAATCTACCCCTGTGCCTCCCGCCGAGGAGGCTATGCAAATGGATCGGTCTCGCCTGACCCATGAAGAGAGGACTCGCCGTAGGGATAAAAATGTATGTCTGTACTGCGCTAGTACTGAACATTTCTTGGTGGATTGCCCTATTCGTCCTCCACGTCTGGGAAACGCACGCACGCACCCAGCTCACGTGGGTGTGGCGTCTCTTGGTCTGAAGTCTGCTTCTCCACGACTCACTGTGCCCGTGCGGATTTCTCCTTCTGCCAACTCTTCCTTCTCAGCTGTGGCCTGCTTCGACTCTGGTGCTTCTGGAAATTTTATTCTGGACTCTTTGGTGAATAAGTTCTGCATCCCGGTGACCCATCTCGTCAAGCCACTCTACATTTCTTCGGTCAACGGAGTGAAGTTGGACTGTACTGTGCGTTACCGCACAGAACCCCTCTTAATGTGCATTGGACCCCATCACGAAAAGATTGAATTGTTCGTCCTTCCCAACTGTACCTCTGAAGTCCTCGTCGGTCTGCCATGGCTCCAGCATCATTCTCCCATCCTTGACTGGACCACCGGGGAGATCAAGGATTGGGGCCCTGCTTGCCACAAGAAATGCCTCACGTCTGCTCCCAGTCCCATCAGGCAAGCCTCAGTGCCTCCTCCTACACCTGGTCTCCCCAAGGCCTATCAGGACTATGCTTTGCCTCCTCATAGCCCCCGTCCTGGTAACACTCTGCCCCATGCCAAGCTTCACCCTCTGCCCTCCCTCCCCATTCCCACTCCTGCTGTACTGCCTGCCTTTGATGAGGAAACCCTACAATCGCTCCAAGTGTCCTCGTCCCACGTGAAGCAATTACCGGACAAAAAAAGGGTGAGACCTAAGGGGGGGGGGTACTGTTACGCCGAGCGCTCCGGGTCCCTGCTCCTCCCCGGAGCGCTCACGGCGTTCCTCTCTCTGCAGCGCCCCGGTCAGACCCGCTGACCGGGAGCGCTGCACTGACACTGCCGGCGGGGATGCGATTCGCATAGCGGGACGCGCCCGCTCGCGAATCGCATCCCAAGTCACTCACCTGTCCCGGCCCCCGGCTGTCATGTACTGGCGCGCGCGGCTCTGCTCCTTAGGGCGCGCGCGCCAGCTCTCTAGGATTTAAAGGGCCAGTGCACCAATGATTGGTGCCTGGCCCAATCAGCCTAATTAGCTTCCACCTG